>NW_027017958.1:0-300000 GCF_032854445.1 Liolophura sinensis | reverse complement strand
ATGTTATTATAATGATTACAATATTCATCTTGTAAGTGAATATGCTAATGTAATGATTACAATGTCCATTTTGCAACTGAGCATGCTTTTATACTGATTACAATGTTCACCTTGTAACTGATGATGTTTTTATAATGATTACAATGTTCATCTTGTAACTGAGCACGCTATTGTAATGATTACAATGTTCACCTTGTAACTGAGCACATTATTATAATGATTACAATGTTCATCATGTAACTGAATATGCTATTGTAATGATTACACTGTCCATTTTGCAACTGAGCATGCTTGTATACTGATAACAATGTTCACCTTGCAACTGATGATGTTTTTATAATGATTACAATGTTCATCTTGTAACTGAACATGCAATTATAAGGATTACAATGTTCACTTTGTAACTGAACATGCTATTACAATGATTACAATGTTCATCTTGTAACTGAACATGCTATTATGTCGATTACAATCTTCATCTTGAAACTGAGCATGATATTATAATGATTACAATGTTCATCTTGTAGTTTAACGTGCTAATATAATGAATACAATGTTCATTTTGTAACTGATGATGTTATTATAATAATTACAATGTTCATCTTGTAAGTGAATATGCTAATGTAATGATTACAATGTCCATTTTGCAAATGAGCATGCTTTTATACTGATTACAATGTCCACCTTGTAACTGAACATGCTATTATAATGATTACAATGTTCATCTTGTAACTGAGCATGTTTTTATAATGATTACAATGTTCACCTTGCAACTGAACATGCTGTTTATAATGATTACAATGTTCATCTTGTAATTGAACGTGCTAATATAATGAATACAATGTTTATTTTGTAACTGATGATGTTATTATAATGATTACAATATTCATCTTGTAAGTGAATATGATTATAATGATTACAATGTCCATTTTGCAACTGAGTATGCTTTTATACTGATTACAATGTTCACCTTGTAACTGATGATGTTTTTAAAATGATTACAATGTTTATCTTGTAACTACATATGCTATAATAATGATTACAATGTTCATCTTGTAATGAAATATGCTAATATAATAATTGCAATATTCATTTTGTAACTGAGCATACTATTATATTGATTACAATGATGATTTTGTAACAGTTGACGCTAATATAATAATTACAATGTTTACTTTGTAACTGAACTTGCTATTACAATGATTACAATGTTTATCTTGTAACTGAACATGCTATTATGTCGATTACAATCTTCATCTTTTAACTGAAAATGATATTTTAATGATTACAATGTTTATCATGCAACTGAGCATGCTTTTATAATGATTACAATGTTCACTTCGTAACTGAACATGATATTATACTTTTTACAATGTTCATCTTGTAACTGGGCATGTTTTTTTAATGATTACAATGATCATCTTGTAACTGAGCACGCTATTGTAATGATTCCAATGTTCACCTTGTAACGGAGCACATTATTATAATGATTACAATGTTCATCTTGTAACTGAGCATGCTATTACAATGATTACAGTGTTCATCTTGTAACTGACCATGCTGTTATTATGATTACAATGTTCATCTTGTAACTGAACATGCTAAAATAATGATTACAATGTTCATTTTGCAACAGAACATGCTTTTATACTGATTACAATGCTCATCTTATAACTACATATGCTATAATAATGATTACAATGTTCATCTTGTAATGAAATATGCTAATATAATAATTGCAATATTCATTTTGTAACTAGGCATGCTATTATATTGATTACAATGATGATTTTGTAACAGTTGACGCTATTATAATGATTACAATGTTCACCTTGTAACTGAGCATGCTATTATAATGATTTAAATGTTCACCTTGTCACTGAACGTGCTATTATCACAATTTTAATGTTCATTTTGTAACTGAACACAGTATTAGGTTATTATAATGTTCATCTTGTAACTGAATATGCTATTATAATGATTGCAATGTTTATCTTGGCACTGAACATTCTCTTATAATGGTCTCAATGTTCATTTTGTAACTGAACACGCTATTAAATTATTACAATGTTCATATTGTAACTGAGCACGATATTGTAATGATTACAATGTTCACCTTGTAACTGAGCACATTATTATAATGATTACAACATCATCTTGTACCTGAATATGCTATTGTAATGATTACAATGTCCATTTTGCAACTGAGCATGCTTGTATACTGATTACAATGTTCACCTTACAACTGATGATGTTTTTATAATGATTACAATGTTCATCTGGTAACTGAACATGCAATTATAAGGATTACAATGTTCACTTTGTAACTGAACATGCTATTACAATGATTACAATGTTCATCTTGTAACTGAACATGCTATTATGTCGATTACAATATTCATCTTGCAACTGAGCATGATATTATAATGATTACAATGATCATCTTGTAATTGAACGTGCTAATATAATGAATACAATGTTCATTTTGTAACTGATGATGTTATTATAATGATTACAATATTCATCTTGTAACTGAATATGCTAATGTAATTATTATAATGTCCATTCTCCAACTGAGCATGCTTTTATACTGATTACAATGTTCACCTTGTAACTGATGATGTTTTTAAAATGATTACAATGTTTATCTTGTAACTACATATGCTATAATAATGATTACAATGTTCATCTTGTAATGAAATATGCTAATATAATAATTGCAATATTCATTTTGTAACTGAGCATACTATTATATTGATTACAATGATGATTTTGTAACAGTTGACGCTAATATAATAATTACAATGTTTACTTTGTAACTGAACATGCTATTACAATGATTACAATGTTTATCTTGTAACTGAACATGCTATTATGTCGATTACAATCTTCATCTTTTAACTGAAAATGATATTTTAATGATTACAATGTTTATCATGCAACTGAGCATGCTTTTGTAATGATTACAATGTTCACTTCGTAACTGAACATGATATTATACCTTTTACAATGTTCATCTTGTAACTGGGCATGTTTTTTTAATGATTACAATGATCATCTTGTAACTGAGCATGCTATTGTAATGATTCCAATGTTCACCTTGTAACGGAGCACATTATTATAATGATTACAATGTTCATCTTGTAACTGAATATGCTATTGTAATGATTACAATGTCCATTTTGCAACTGAGCATGCTTGTATACTAATTACAATGTTCACTTTGTAACTGAACATGCTATTACAATGATTGCAATGTTCATCTTTTAACTGAACATGCTATTATCTCGATTACAATCTTCATCTTGCAACTGAGCATGATATTATAATGATTACAATGTTCATCTTGTAACTGAACATGCTAATGTAATGATTACAATGTCCATTTTGCAACTGAGCATGGTTTTACTTTGATTACAATGTCCACCTTGTAACTGATGATGTTTTTATAATGATTACAGTGTTCATCTTGTAACTACATATGCTATAATAATGATTACAATGTTCATCTTGTTATGAAATATGCTAATATAATGATTGCAATATTCATTTTGTAACTGTGCATGCTATTATATTGATTACAATGATGATTTTGTAACCGTTAAGGCTATTATAATGATTACAATGTTTACTTTGTAACTGAACATGCTATTACAATGATTACAATGTTCATCATGCAACTAAACATGCTATTATGTCGATTACAATTTTCATCTTGTAACTGAAAATGATATTATAATGATTACAATGTTTATCTTGCAACTGAGCATGCTATTATAATGATTATAATGTTCACTTCGTAACTGAACATGCTATTTTAACTTTTACAATGTTCATCTTGTAACCGTTGACGCTATTATAATGATTACAATGTTCACCTTGTAACTGAGCATGCTATTATAATAATTTTAATGATCATTTTGTCACTGAACGTGCTATTTTAATAATTTTAATGTTCATTTTGTAAATGAACACGGTATTAGGTTATTATAATGTTCATCTTGTAACTGAATATGCTATTATAATGATTACAATGTTTATCTTGCCACTGAACATTCTATTATAATGATTTCAATGTTCATTTTGTATCTGAACACGCTATTTTAACTTTTACAATGTTCATCTTGTAACCGTTGACGCTATTATAATGATTGCAATGTTCACCTTGTAACTGAGCATGCTATTATAATAATTTTAATGATCATTTTGTCACTGAACGTGCTTTTTTAATAATTTTAATGTTCATTTTGTAAATGAACACGGTATTAGGTTATTATAATGTTCATCTTGTAACTGAATATGCTATTATAATGATTACAATGTTCATCTTGCCAATGAACATTCTATTATAATGATTTCAATGTTCATTTTGTAACTGAACACGCTATTAAATTATTACAATGGTAATCTAGTAACTGAACATGCTATTACAATGATTACAGTGTTCATCTTGTAACTGACCATGCTGTTATTATGATTACAATGTTCATCTTGTAACTGAACATGCTAAAATAATGATTACAATGTTCATTTTGCAACAGAACATGCTTTTATACTGATTACAATGCTCATCTTATAACTACATATTCTATAATAATGATTACAATGTTCATCTTGTAATGAAATATGCTAATATAATGATTGCAATATTCATTTTGCAACTAGGCATGCTATTATATTGATTATAATGATGATTTTGTAACAGTTGACCCTATTATAATGATTACAATGTTCACCTTGTAACTGAGCATGCTATTATAATGATTTAAATGTTCACCTTGTCACTGAACGTGCTATTATAACAATTTTAATGTTCATTTTGTAACTGAACACAGTATTAGGTTATTATAATGTTCATCTTGTAACTGAATATGCTATTATAATGATTGCAATGTTTATCTTGGCACTGAACATTCTCTTCTAATGGTTTCAATGTTCATTTTGTAACTGAACACGCTATTAAATTATTACAATGTTCATCCTGTAACTGAACATGCTATTATAATGATTACAATGTTCATATTGTAACTGAGCACCCTATTGTAATGATTACAATGTTCACCTTGTAACTGAGCACATTATTATAATGATTACAATGTTCATCTTGTACCTAAATATGCTATTGTAATGATTACAATGTCCATTTTGCAACTGAGCATGCTTGTATTCTAATTACAATGTTCACCTTGCAACTGATGATGTTTTTATAATGATTACAATGTTCATCTTGTAACTGAACATGCTATTATGTCGATTACAATGTTCACTTTGTAACTGAACATGCTATTACAATGATTACAATATTCATCTTGTAACTAAACATGCTATTATGTCGATTACAATGTTCACTTTGTAACTGAACATGCTATTACAATGATTACAATGTTCATCTTGTAACTGAACATGCTATTATGTCGATTACAATCTTCATCTTGCAACTGAGCATGATATTATAATGATTACAATGTTCATCTTGTAATTGAACGTGCTAATATAATGAATACAATGTTCATTTTGTAACTGATGATGTTATTATAATGTTACAATATTCATCTTGTAACTGAATATGCTAATGTAATGATTACAATGTCCATTTTGCAACTGAGCATGCTTTTATACTGATTAAAATGTCCACCTTGTAACTGAACATGCTATTATAATGATTTAAATGTTCATCTAGTAACTGAGCATGTTTTTATAATGATTACAATGTTCATCTTGTCACTGAACATGCTTTTATAATGATTACAATGTTCATCTTGTAATTGAACGTGCTAATATAATGAATACAATGTTTGTTTGTAACTGATGATGTTATTATAATGATTACAATATTCATCTTGTAAGTTAATATGCTAATGTAATGATTACAATGTCCATTTTGCAACTGACAATGCTTTTATACTGATTACAATGTTCACCTTGTCACTGATGATGTTTTTATAATGATTACAATGTTCATCTTGTAACTACATATGCTATAATACTGATTACAATGTTCATCTTGTAATGAAATATGCTAATATAGTAACTGCAATATTAATTTTGTAACTGAGCATGCTATTATATTGATTACAATGATGATTTTGTAACCGTTGACGTTAATATAATGATTACAATATTAATTTTGTAACTGAGCATGCTATTATACTGATTACAATGTTCATCTTGTAACTGAACATGCTATTATAATGATTACAATGTTCATGTTGTAACTGAACATGCCATTATACTGATAACAATGTTCATCTTGTAACTGGGCATACTAGTATAATGATTACAATGTTCATTTTGTAACTAAACATGCTATTATGTCGATTACAATGTTCACTTTGTAACTGAATATGCTATTATATTGATTACAATGTTCATCTTGTAACTGAACATCCTAATATAATGATTACAATGTTCATCTGGTAACTGAGTGAGTGCTTGGGTCTTAACGTCGTTCTCTCTGGTAACTGAACATGTTATTATAATGATTACAATGTTCATCTTGTAACTGAGCATACTAGTATAATGATTACATTGTTAATTTTGTAACTGAGCATGCTATTATACTGATTACAATGTTCATCTTGTAATTGAGCATGCTATTATAATGATTACAATGTTTATGTTGTTACTGAACATGCTATTATACTGATAACAATGTTCATCTTGTAACTAAGCATGATATTATAATAATTACAATGTTCATTTAGTAAGTGAACATGCTTTTATAATAATTACAATGTTCATCTTGTAACTGAACGTCTTAATATGATGATTACAATGATCATCTTGTAAGTAAACATGTTATTATAATGATTACAATGTTCACCTTGTAAATGAACATGCCATTACAATAACTAAAATATTTATCTTGTAACTGAACATGCTATTATATCAATTACAATCCTCACGTTTCAACTAAACGTGCTAATATAATGATTACAATGTTTATCTTGTAACTGAAGATGCTATTATAATAATTACAAAGGGTGTCTTGTAACTGAACGTGCTATTCTAGTAATTACAATAATCACCTCGTAACTGAACATGCTATTATAATGATTACAATGTTCACCATGTCACTGAAAGTGATATTATAATAGTTTTAATGTTCATTTTGTAACTGAACACGGTATTAGGTCATTGCAATGTTCATCCTGTAACCGAATATGCTATAATACTGATTACAATGTTCATCTTGTAACTGAGCATGCTTTTACAATGATTACAGTGTTCATCTTGTAACTGACCATGCTGTTATTATGATTACAATGTTCATCTTGTAACTGAACATGCTAAAATAATGATTACAATGTTCATTTTGCAACAGAACATGCTTTTATACTGATTACAATGCTCATCTTATAACTACATATGCTATAATAATGATTACAATGTTCATCTTGTAATGAAATATGCTAATATAATAATTGCAATATTCATTTTGTAACTAGGCATGCTATTATATTGATTACAATGATGATTTTGTAACAGTTGACGCTATTATAATGATTACAATGTTCACCTTGTAACTGAGCATGCTATTATAATGATTTAAATGTTCACCTTGTCACTGAACGTGCTATTATCACAATTTTAATGTTCATTTTGTAACTGAACACAGTATTAGGTTATTATAATGTTCATCTTGTAACTGAATATGCTATTATAATGATTGCAATGTTTATCTTGGCACTGAACATTCTCTTATAATGGTTTCAATGTTCATTTTGTAACTGAACACGCTATTAAATTATTACAATGTTCATATTGTAACTGAGCACGATATTGTAATGATTACAATGTTCACCTTGTAACTGAGCACATTATTATAATGATTACAACATCATCTTGTACCTGAATATGCTATTGTAATGATTACAATGTCCATTTTGCAACTGAGCATGCTTGTATACTGATTACAATGTTCACCTTGCAACTGATGATGTTTTTATAATGATTACAATGTTCATCTGGTAACTGAACATGCAATTATAAGGATTACAATGTTCACTTTGTAACTGAACATGCTATTACAATGATTACAATGTTCATCTTGTAACTGAACATGCTATTATGTCGATTACAATATTCATCTTGCAACTGAGCATGATATTATAATGATTACAATGATCATCTTGTAATTGAACGTGCTAATATAATGAATACAATGTTCATTTTGTAACTGATGATGTTATTATAATGATAACAATATTCATCTTGTAACTGAATATGCTAATGTAATAATTATAATGTCCATTCTCCAACTGAGCATGCTTTTATACTGATTACAATGTCCACCTTGTAACTGAACATGCTATTATAATGACTTCAATGTTAATCTTGTAACTGAGCATGTTTTTATAATGATTACAATGTTCACCTTGCAACTAAACATGCTTTTATAATGATTACAATGTTCATCTTGTAATTGAACGTGCTAATATAATGAATACAATGTTTATTTTGTAACTGATGATGTTATTGTAATGATTACAATATTCATCTTGTAAGTGAATATGCTAATGTAATGATTACAATGTCCATTTTGCAACTGAGCATGCTTTTATACTGATTACAATGTTCACCTTGTAACTGATGATGTTTTTATAATGATTACAATGTTCATCTTGTAACTGAGCACTCTATTGTAATGATTACAATGTTCACCTTGTAACTGAGCACATTATTATAATGATTACAATGTTCATCATGTAACTGACTATGCTATTGTAATGATTACACTGTCCATTTTGCAACTGAGCATGCTTGTATACTGATAACAATGTTCACCTTGCAACTGATGATGTTTTTATAATGATTACAATGTTCATCTTGTAACTGAACATGCAATTATAAGGATTACAATGTTCACTTTGTAACTGAACATGCTATTACAATGATTACAATGTTCATCTTGTAACTGAACATGCTATTATGTCGATTACAATCTTCATCTTGAAACTGAGCATGATATTATAATGATTACAATGTTCATCTTGTAGTTTAACGTGCTAATATAATGAATACAATGTTCATTTTGTAACTGATGATGTTATTATAATAATTACAATGTTCATCTTGTAAGTGAATATGCTAATGTAATGATTACAATGTCCATTTTGCAACTGAGCATGCTTTTATACTGATTACAATGTCCACCTTGTAACTGAACATGCTATTATAATGATTACAATGTTCATCTTGTAACTGAGCATGTTTTTATAAGGATTACAATGTTCACCTTGCAACTGAACATGCTGTTTATAATGATTACAATGTTCATCTTGTAATTGAACGTGCTAATATAATGAATACAATGTTTATTTTGTAACTGATGATGTTATTATAATGATTACAATATTCATCTTGTAAGTGAATATGATTATAATGATTACAATGTCCATTTTGCAACTGAGTATGCTTTTATACTGATTACAATGTTCACCTTGTAACTGATGATGTTTTTAAAATGATTACAATGTTTATCTTGTAACTACATATGCTATAATAATGATTACAATGTTCATCTTGTAATGAAATATGCTAATATAATAATTGCAATATTCATTTTGTAACTGAGCATACTATTATATTGATTACAATGATGATTTTGTAACAGTTGACGCTAATATAATAATTACAATGTTTACTTTGTAACTGAACATGCTATTACAATGATTACAATGTTTATCTTGTAACTGAACATGCTATTATGTCGATTACAATCTTCATCTTTTAACTGAAAATGATATTTTAATGATTACAATGTTTATCATGCAACTGAGCATGCTTTTGTAATGATTACAATGTTCACTTCGTAACTGAACATGATATTATACCTTTTACAATGTTCATCTTGTAACTGGGCATGTTTTTTTAATGATTACAATGATCATCTTGTAACTGAGCACGCTATTGTAATGATTCCAATGTTCACCTTGTAACGGAGCACATTATTATAATGATTACAATGTTCATCTTGTAACTGAATATGCTATTGTAATGATTACAATGTCCATTTTGCAACTGAGCATGCTTGTATACTAATTACAATGTTCACTTTGTAACTGAACATGCTATTACAATGATTACAATGTTCATCTTGTAACTGAACATGCTATTATCTCGATTACAATCTTCATCTTGCAACTGAGCATGATATTATAATGATTACAATGTTCATCTTGTAACTGAACATGCTAATGTAATGATTACAATGTCCATTTTGCAACTGAGCATGGTTTTACACTGATTACAATGTCCACCTTGTAACTGATGATGTTTTTATAATGATTACAGTGTTCATCTTGTAACTACATCTGCTATAATAATGATTACAATGTTCATCTTGTTATGAAATATGCTAATATAATGATTGCAATATTCATTTTGTAACTGTGCATGCTATTATATTGATTACAATGATGATTTTGTAACCGTTAAGGCTATTATAATGATTACAATGTTTACTTTGTAACTGAACATGCTATTACAATGATTACAATGTTCATCATGCAACTAAACATGCTATTATGTCGATTACAATTTTCATCTTGTAACTGAAAATGATATTATAATGATTACAATGTTTATCTTGCAACTGAGCATGCTATTATAATGATTATAATGTTCACTTCGTAACTGAACATGCTATTTTAACTTTTACAATGTTCATCTTGTAACCGTTGACGCTATTATAATGATTACAATGTTCACCTTGTAACTGAGCATGCTATTATAATAATTTTAATGATCATTTTGTCACTGAACGTGCTATTTTAATAATTTTAATGTTCATTTTGTAAATGAACACGGTATTAGGTTATTATAATGTTCATCTTGTAACTGAATATGCTATTATAATGATTACAATGTTTATCTTGCCACTGAACATTCTATTATAATGATTTCAATGTTCATTTTGTATCTGAACACGCTATTTTAACTTTTACAATGTTCATCTTGTAACCGTTGACGCTATTATAATGATTACAATGTTCACCTTGTAACTGAGCATGCTATTATAATAATTTTAATGATCATTTTGTCACTGAACGTGCTATTTTAATAATTTTAATGTTCATTTTGTAAATGAACACGGTATTAGGTTATTATAATGTTCATCTTGTAACTGAATATGCTATTATAATGATTACAATGTTCATCTTGCCAATGAACATTCTATTATAATGATTTCAATGTTCATTTTGTAACTGAACACGCTATTAAATTATTACAATGGTAATCTAGTAACTGAACATGCTATTACAATGATTACAGTGTTCGTCTTGTAACTGACCATGCTGTTATTATGATTACAATGTTCATCTTGTAACTGAACATGCTAAAATAATGATTACAATGTTCATTTTGCAACAGAACATGCTTTTATACTGATTACAATGCTCATCTTATAACTACATATGCTATAATAATGATTACAATGTTCATCTTGTAATGAAATATGCTAATATAATGATTGCAATATTCATTTTGCAACTAGGCATGCTATTATATTGATTATAATGATGATTTTGTAACAGTTGACGCTATTATAATGATTACAATGTTCACCTTGTAACTGAGCATGCTATTATAATGATTTAAATGTTCACCTTGTCACTGAACGTGCTATTATAACAATTTTAATGTTCATTTTGTAACTGAACACAGTATTAGGTTATTATAATGTTCATCTTGTAACTGAATATGCTATTATAATGATTGCAATGTTTATCTTGGCACTGAACATTCTCTTATAATGGTTTCAATGTTCATTTTGTAACTGAACACGCTATTAAATTATTACAATGTTCATCCTGTAACTGAACATGCTATTATAATAATTACAATGTTCATATTGTAACTGAGCACCCTATTGTAATGATTACAATGTTCACCTTGTAACTGAGCACATTATTATAATGATTACAATGTTCATCTTGTACCTAAATATGCTATTGTAATGATTACAATGTCCATTTTGCAACTGAGCATGCTTGTATTCTAATTACAATGTTCACCTTGCAACTGATGATGTTTTTATAATGATTACAATGTTCATCTTGTAACTGAACATGCTATTATGTTGATTACAATGTTCACTTTGTAACTGAACATGCTATTACAATGATTACAATGTTCATCTTGTAACTAAACATGCTATTATGTCGATTACAATGTTCACTTTGTAACTGAACATGCTATTACAATGATTACAATGTTCATCTTGTAACTGAACATGCTATTATGTCGATTACAATCTTCATCTTGCAACTGAGCATGATATTATAATGATTACAATGTTCATCTTGTAATTGAACGTGCTAATATAATGAATACAATGTTCATTTTGTAACTGATGATGTTATTATAATGTTACAATATTCATCTTGTAACTGAATATGCTAATGTAATGATTACAATGTCCATTTTGCAACTGAGCATGCTTTTATACTGATTAAAATGTCCACCTTGTAACTGAACATGCTATTATAATGATTTAAATGTTCATCTAGTAACTGAGCATGTTTTTATAATGATTACAATGTTCACCTTGTAACTGAACATGCTTTTATAATGATTACAATGTTCATCTTGTAATTGAACGTGCTAATATAATGAATACAATGTTTGTTTGTAACTGATGATGTTATTATAATGATTACAATATTCATCTTGTAAGTTAATATGCTAATGTAATGATTACAATGTCCATTTTGCAACTGACAATGCTTTTATACTGATTACAATGTTCACCTTGTCACTGATGATGTTTTTATAATGATTACAATGTTAATCTTGTAACTACATATGCTATAATACTGATTACAATGTTCATCTTGTAATGAAATATGCTAATATAGTAACTGCAATATTAATTTTGTAACTGAGCATGCTATTATATTGATTACAATGATGATTTTGTAACCGTTGACGCTATTATAATGATTACAATATTAATTTTGTAACTGAGCATGCTATTATACTGATTACAATGTTCATCTTGTAACTGAACATGCTATTATAATGATTACAATGTTCATGTTGTAACTGAACATGCCATTATACTGATAACAATGTTCATCTTGTAACTGGGCATACTAGTATAATGATTACAATGTTCATTTTGTAACTAAACATGCTATTATGTCGATTACAATGTTCACTTTGTAACTGAATATGCTATTATATTGATTACAATGTTCATCTTGTAACTGAACATCCTAATATACTGATTACAATGTTCATCTGGTAACTGAGTGAGTGCTTGGGTCTTAACGTCGTTCTCTCTGGTAACTGAACATGTTATTATAATGATTACAATGTTCATCTTGTAACTGAGCATACTAGTATAATGATTACATTGTTAATTTTGTAACTGAGCATGCTATTATACTGATTACAATGTTCATCTTGTAATTGAGCATGCTATTATAATGATTACAATGTTTATGTTGTTACTGAACATGCTATTATACTGATAACAATGTTCATCTTGTAACTAAGCATGATATTATAATAATTACAATGTTCATTTAGTAAGTGAACATGCTTTTATAATAATTACAATGTTCATCTTGTAACTGAACGTCCTAATATGATGATTACAATGATCATCTTGTAAGTAAACATGTTATTATAATGATTACAATGTTCACCTTGTAAATGAACATGCCATTACAATAACTAAAATATTTATCTTGTAACTGAACATGCTATTATATCAATTACAATCCTCACGTTTCAACTAAACGTGCTAATATAATGATTACAATGTTTATCTTGTAACTGAAGATGCTATTATAATAATTACAAAGGGTGTCTTGTAACTGAACGTGCTATTCTAGTAATTACAATAATCACCTCGTAACTGAACATGCTATTATAATGATTACAATGTTCACCATGTCACTGAAAGTGATATTATAATAGTTTTAATGTTCATTTTGTAACTGAACACGGTATTAGGTTATTGCAATGTTCATCCTGTAACCGAATATGCTATAATACTGATTACAATGTTCATCTTGTAACTGAGCATGCTATTACAATGATTACAGTGTTCATCTTGTAACTGACCATGCTGTTATTATGATTACAATGTTCATCTTGTAACTGAACATACAATTATAAGGATTACAATGTTCACTTTGTAACTGAACATGCTATTACAATGATTACAATGTTCATCTTGTAACTGAACATGCTATTATGTCGATTACAATCTTCATCTTGCAACTGAGCATGATATTATAATGATTACAATGTTCATCTTGTAATTGAACGTGCTAATATAATAAATACAATGTTCATTTTGTAACTGATGATGTTATTATAATGTTACAATATTCATCTTGTAACTGAATATGCTAATGTAATGATTACAATGTCCATTTTGCAACTGAGCATGCTTTTATACTGATTAAAATGTCCACCTTGTAACTGAACATGCTATTATAATGATTTAATTGTTCATCTAGTAACTGAGCATGTTTTTATAATGATTACAATGTTCACCTTGTAACTGAACATGCTTTTATAATGATTACAATGTTCATCTTGTAATTGAACGTGCTAATATAATGAATACAATGTTTTTTTGTAACTGATGATGTTATTATAATGATTACAATATTCATCTTGTAAGTTAATATGCTAATGTAATGATTACAATGTCCATTTTGCAACTGACAATGCTTTTATACTGATTACAATGTTCACCTTGTCACTGATGATGTTTTTATAATGATTACAATGTTCATCTTGTAACTACATATGCTATAATACTGATTACAATGTTCATCTTGTAATGAAATATGCTAATATAGTAACTGCAATATTAATTTTGTAACTGAGCATGCTATTATATTGATTACAATGATGATTTTGTAACCGTTGACGCTATTATAATGATTACAATATTAATTTTGTAACTGAGCATGCTATTATACTGATTACAATGTTCATCTTGTAACTGAACATGCTATTATAATGATTACAATGTTCATGTTGTAACTGAACATGCCATTATACTGATAACAATGTTCATCTTGTAACTGGGCAAACTAGTATAATGATTACAATGTTCATTTTGTAACTGAGCATGCTATTATACTGATTACAATTTTTTTCTTTTAATTGAGCATGCTATTATAATAATTACATTGCTCATCTCGTATTTGAGCAAGCTATTATAATTATTACAATGTTCATCTTGTAATTGAGCATACTAGTATAATGATTACAATTTTAATTTTGTAACTGAGCATGCTATTTTACTGATTACAATGTTCATCTTGTAATTGAGCATGCTATTATAATGATTACAATGTTCATGTTGTAACTGAACATGCTATTATAATGATTTAAATGTTCACCTTGTCACTGAACGTGCTATTATCACAATTTTAATGTTCATTTTGTAACTGAACACAGTATTAGGTTATTATAATGTTCATCTTGTAACTGAATATGCTATTATAATGATTGCAATGTTTATCTTGGCACTGAACATTCTCTTATAATGGTTTCAATGTTTATTTTGTAACTGAACACGCTATTAAATTATTACAATGTTCATATTGTAACTGAGCACGATATTGTAATGATTACAATGTTCACCTTGTAACTGAGCACATTATTATAATGATTACAACATCATCTTGTACCTGAATATGCTATTGTAATGATTACAATGTCCATTTTGCAACTGAGCATGCTTGTATACTGATTACAATGTTCACCTTGCAACTGATGATGTTTTTATAATGATTACAATGTTCATCTGGTAACTGAACATGCAATTATAAGGATTACAATGTTCACTTTGTAACTGAACATGCTATTACAATGATTACAATGTTCATCTTTTAACTGAACATGCTATTATGTCGATTACAATATTCATCTTGCAACTGAGCATGATATTATAATGATTACAATGATCATCTTGTAATTGAACGTGCTAATATAATGAATACAATGTTCATTTTGTAACTGATGATGTTATTATAATGATTACAATATTCATCTTGTAACTGAATATGCTAATGTAATAATTATAATGTCCATTCTCCAACTGAGCATGCTTTTATACTGATTACAATGTCCACCTTGTAACTGAACATGCTATTATAATGACTTCAATGTTAATCTTGTAACTGAGCATGTTTTTATAATGATTACAATGTTCACCTTGCAACTAAACATGCTTTTATAATGATTACAATGTTCATCTTGTAATTGAACGTGCTAATATAATGAATACAATGTTTATTTTGTAACTGATGATGTTATTATAATGATTACAATATTCATCTTGTAAGTGAATATGCTAATGTAATGATTACAATGTCCATTTTGCAACTGAGCATGCTTTTATACTGATTACAATGTTCACCTTGTAACTGATGATGTTTTTATAATGATTACAATGTTCACCTTGTAACTGATGATGTTTTTATAATGATTACAATGTTCATCTTGTAACTGAGCACGCTATTGTAATGATTACAATGTTCACCTTGTAACTGAGCACATTATTATAATGATTACAATGTTCATCATGTAACTGAATATGCTATTGTAATGATTACACTGTCCATTTTGCAACTGAGCATGCTTGTATACTGATAACAATGTTGACCTTGCAACTGATGATGTTTTTATAATGATTACAATGTTCATCTTGTAACTGAACATGCAATTATAAGGATTACAATGTTCACTTTGTAACTGAACATGCTATTACAATGATTACAATGTTCATCTTGTAACTGAACATGCTATTATGTCGATTACAATCTTCATCTTGAAACTGAGCATGATATTATAATGATTACAATGTTCATCTTGTAGTTTAACGTGCTAATATAATAAATACAATGTTCATTTTGTAACTGATGATGTTATTATAATAATTACAATGTTCATCTTGTAAGTGAATATGCTAATGTAATGATTACAATGTCCATTTTGCAACTGAGCATGCTTTTATACTGATTACAATGTCCACCTTGTAACTGATGATGTTTTTAAAATGATTACAATGTTTATCTTGTAACTACATATGCTATAATAATGATTACAATGTCCACCTTGTAACTGAACATGCTATTATAATGATTACAATGTTCATTTTGTAACTGAGCATGTTTTTATAAGGATTACAATGTTCACCTTGCAACTGAACATGCTGTTTATAATGATTACAATGTTCATCTTGTAATTGAACGTGCTAATATAATGAATACAATGTTTATTTTGTAACTGATGATGTTATTATAATGATTACAATATTCATCTTGTAAGTGAATATGATTATAATGATTACAATGTCCATTTTGCAACTGAGTATGCTTTTATACTGATTACAATGTTCACCTTGTAACTGATGATGTTTTTAAAATGATTACAATGTTTATCTTGTAACTACATATGCTATAATAATGATTACAATGTCCACCTTGTAACTGAACATGCTATTATAATGATTACAATGTTCATCTTGTAACTGAGCATGTTTTTATAATGATTACAATGTTCACCTTGCAACTGAACATGCTGTTTATAATGATTACAATGTTCATCTTGTAATTGAACGTGCTAATATAATGAATACAATGTTTATTTTGTAACTGATGATGTTATTATAATGATTACAATATTCATCTTGTAAGTGAATATGATTATAATGATTACAATGTCCATTTTGCAACTGAGTATGCTTTTATACTGATTACAATGTTCACCTTGTAACTGATGATGTTTTTAAAATGATTACAATGTTTATCTTGTAACTACATATGCTATAATAATGATTACAATGTTCATCTTGTAATGAAATATGCTAATATAATAATTGCAATATTCATTTTGTAACTGAGCATACTATTATATTGATTACAATGATGATTTTGTAACGGTTGACGCTAATATAAAAATTACAATGTTTACTTTGTAACTGAACTTGCTATTACAATGATTACAATGTTTATCTTGTAACTGAACATGCTATTATGTCGATTACAATCTTCATCTTTTAACTGAAAATGATATTTTAATGATTACAATGTTTATCATGCAACTGAGCATGCTTTTATAATGATTACAATGTTCACTTCGTAACTGAACATGATATTATACTTTTTACAATGTTCATCTTGTAACTGGGCATGTTTTTTTAATGATTACAATGATCATCTTGTAACTGAGCACGCTATTGTAATGATTCCAATGTTCACCTTGTAACGGAGCACATTATTATAATGATTACAATGTTCATCTTGTAACTGAGCATGCTATTACAATGATTACAGTGTTCATCTTGTAACTGACCATGCTGTTATTATGATTACAATGTTCATCTTGTAACTGAACATGCTAAAATAATGATTACAATGTTCATTTTGCAACAGAACATGCTTTTATACTGATTACAATGCTCATCTTATAACTACATATGCTATAATAATGATTACAATGTTCATCTTGTAATGAAATATGCTAATATAATAATTGCAATATTCATTTTGTAACTAGGCATGCTTTTATATTGATTACAATGATGATTTTGTAACAGTTGACGCTATTATAATGATTACAATGTTCACCTTGTAACTGAGCATGCTATTATAATGATTTAAATGTTCACCTTGTCACTGAACGTGCTATTATCACAATTTTAATGTTCATTTTGTAACTGAACACAGTATTAGGTTATTATAATGTTCATCTTGTAACTGAATATGCTATTATAATGATTGCAATGTTTATCTTGGCACTGAACATTCTCTTATAATGGTTTCAATGTTCATTTTGTAACTGAACACGCTATTAAATTATTACAATGTTCATATTGTAACTGAGCACGATATTGTAATGATTACAATGTCCACCTTGTAACTGAGCACATTATTATAATGATTACAACATCATCTTGTACCTGAATATGCTATTGTAATGATTACAATGTCCATTTTGCAACTGAGCATGCTTGTATACTGATTACAATGTTCACCTTGCAACTGATGATGTTTTTATAATGATTACAATGTTCATCTGGTAACTGAACATGCAATTATAAGGATTACAATGTTCACTTTGTAACTGAACATGCTATTACAATGATTATAATGTTCATCTTGTAACTGAACATGCTATTATGTCGATTACAATATTCATCTTGCAACTGAGCATGATATTATAATGATTACAATGATCATCTTGTAATTGAACGTGCTAATATAATGAATACAATGTTCATTTTGTAACTGATGATGTTATTATAATGATTACAATATTCATCTTGTAACTGAATATGCTAATGTAATAATTATAATGTCCATTCTCCAACTGAGCATGCTTTTATACTGATTACAATGTCCACCTTGTAACTGAACATGCTATTATAATGACTTCAATGTTAATCTTGTAACTGAGCATGTTTTTATAATGATTACAATGTTCACCTTGCAACTAAACATGCTTTTATAATGATTACAATGTTCATCTTGTAATTGAACGTGCTAATATAATGAATACAATGTTTATTTTGTAACTGATGATGTTATTATAATGATTACAATATTCATCTTGTAAGTGAATATGCTAATGTAATGATTACAATGTCCATTTTGCAACTGAGCATGCTTTTATACTGATTACAATGTTCACCTTGTAACTGATGATGTTTTTATAATGATTACAATGTTCATCTTGTAACTGAGCACTCTTTTGTAATGATTACAATGTTCACCTTGTAACTGAGCACATTATTATAATGATTACAATGTTCATCATGTAACTGAATATGCTATTGTAATGATTACACTGTGCATTTTGCAACTGAGCATGCTTGTATACTGATAACAATGTTGACCTTGCAACTGATGATGTTTTTATAATGATTACAATGTTCATCTTGTAACTGAACATGCAATTATAAGGATTACAATGTTCACTTTGTAACTGAACATGCTATTACAATTATTACAATGTTCATCTTGTAACTGAACATGCTATTATGTCGATTACAATCTTCATCTTGAAACTGAGCATGATATTATAATGATTACAATGTTCATCTTGTAGTTCAACGTGCTAATATAATGAATACAATGTTCATTTTGTAACTGATGATGTTATTATAATAATTACAATGTTCATCTTGTAAGTGAATATGCTAATGTAATGATTAGAATGTCCATTTTGCAACTGAGCATGCTTTTATACTGATTACAATGTCCACCTTGTAACTGAACATGCTATTATAATGATTACAATGTTCATCTTGTAACTGAGCATGTTTTTATAATGATTACAATGTTCACCTTGCAACTGAACATGCTGTTTATAATGATTACAATGTTCATCTTGTAATTGAACGTGCTAATATAATGAATACAATGTTTATTTTGTAACTGATGATGTTATTATAATGATTACAATATTCATCTTGTAAGTGAATATGATTATAATGATTACAATGTCCATTTTGCAACTGAGTATGCTTTTATACTGATTACAATGTTCACCTTGTAACTGATGATGTTTTTAAAATGATTACAATGTTTATCTTGTAACTACATATGCTATAATAATGATTACAATGTTCATCTTGTAATGAAATATGCTAATATAATAATTGCAATATTCATTTTGTAACTGAGCATACTGTTATATTGATTACAATGATGATTTTGTAACAGTTGACGCTAATATAATAATTACAATGTTTACTTTGTAACTGAACATGCTATTACAATGATTACAATGTTTATCTTGTAACTGAACATGCTATTATGTCGATTACAATCTTCATCTTTTAACTGAAAATGATATTTTAATGATTACAATGTTTATCATGCAACTGAGCATGCTTTTGTAATGATTACAATGTTCACTTCGTAACTGAACATGATATTATACCTTTTACAATGTTCATCTTGTAACTGGGCATGTTTTTTTAATGATTACAATGATCATCTTGTAACTGAGCACGCTATTGTAATGATTCCAATGTTCACCTTGTAACGGAGAACATTATTATAATGATTACAATGTTCATCTTGTAACTGAATATGCTATTGTAATGATTACAATGTCCATTTTGCAACTGAGCATGCTTGTATACTAATTACAATGTTCACTTTGTAACTGAACATGCTATTACAATGATTACAATGTTCATCTTGTAACTGAACATGCTATTATCTCGATTACAATCTTCATCTTGCAACTGAGCATGATATTATAATGATTACAATGTTCATCTTGTAACTGAACATGCTAATGTAATGATTACAATGTCCATTTTGCAACTGAGCATGGTTTTACACTGATTACAATGTCCACGTTGTAACTGATGATGTTTTTATAATGATTACAGTGTTCATCTTGTAACTACATATGCTATAATAATGATTACAATGTTCATCTTGTTATGAAATATGCTAATATAATGATTGCAATATTCATTTTGTAACTGTGCATGCTATTATATTGATTACAATGATGATTTTGTAACCGTTAAGGCTATTATAATGATTACAATGTTTACTTTGTAACTGAACATGCTATTACAATGATTACAATGTTCATCATGAAACTAAACATGCTATTATGTCGATTACAATTTTCATCTTGTAACTGAAAATGATATTATAATGATTACAATGTTTATCTTGCAACTGAGCATGCTATTATAATGATTATAATGTTCACTTCGTAACTGAACATGCTATTTTAACTTTTACAATGTTCATCTTGTAACCGTTGACGCTATTATAATGATTACAATGTTCACCTTGTAACTGAGCATGCTATTATAATAATTTTAATGATCATTTTGTCACTGAACGTGCTATTTTAATAATTTTAATGTTCATTTTGTAAATGAACACGGTATTAGGTTATTATAATGTTCATCTTGTAACTGAATATGCTATTATAATGATTACAATGTTTATCTTGCCACTGAACATTCTATTATAATGATTTCAATGTTCATTTTGTATCTGAACACGCTATTTTAACTTTTACAATGTTCATCTTGTAACCGTTGACGCTATTATAATGATTACAATGTTCACCTTGTAACTGAGCATGCTATTATAATAATTTTAATGATCATTTTGTCACTGAACGTGCTATTTTAATAATTTTAATGTTCATTTTGTAAATGAACACGGTATTAGGTTATTATAATGTTCATCTTGTAACTGAATATGCTATTATAATGATTACAATGTTCATCTTGCCAATGAACATTCTATTATAATGATTTCAATGTTCATTTTGTAACTGAACACGCTATTAAATTATTACAATGGTAATCTAGTAACTGAACATGCTATTACAATGATTACAGTGTTCATCTTGTAACTGACCATGCTGTTATTATGATTACAATGTTCATCTTGTAACTGAACATGCTAAAATAATGATTACAATGTTCATTTTGCAACAGAACATGCTTTTATACTGATTACAATGCTCATCTTATAACTACATATGCTATAATAATGATTACAATGTTCATCTTGTAATGAAATATGCTAATATAATGATTGCAATATTCATTTTGCAACTAGGCATGCTATTATATTGATTATAATGATGATTTTGTAACAGTTGACGCTATTATAATGATTACAATGTTCACCTTGTAACTGAGCATGCTATTATAATGATTTAAATGTTCACCTTGTCACTGAACGTGCTATTATAACAATTTTAATGTTCATTTTGTAACTGAACACAGTATTAGGTTATTATAATGTTCATCTTGTAACTGAATATGCTATTATAATGATTGCAATGTTTATCTTGGCACTGAACATTCTCTTATAATGGTTTCAATGTTCATTTTGTAACTGAACACGCTATTAAATTATTACAATGTTCATCCTGTAACTGAACATGCTATTATAATGATTACAATGTTCATATTGTAACTGAGCACCCTATTGTAATGATTACAATGTTCACCTTGTAACTGAGCACATTATTATAATGATGACAATGTTCATCTTGTACCTAAATATGCTATTGTAATGATTACAATGTCCATTTTGCAACTGAGCATGCTTGTATTCTAATTACAATGTTCACCTTGCAACTGATGATGTTTTTATAATGATTACAATGTTCATCTTGTAACTGAACATGCTATTATGTCGATTACAATGTTCACTTTGTAACTGAACATGCTATTACAATGATTACAATGTTCATCTTGTAACTGAACATGCTATTATGTCGATTACAATCTTCATTTTGCAACTGAGCATGATATTATAATGATTACAATGTTCATCTTGTAATTGAACGTGCTAATATAATGAATACAATGTTCATTTTGTAACTGATGATGTTATTATAATGTTACAATATTCATCTTGTAACTGAATATGCTAATGTAATGATTACAATGTCCATTTTGCAACTGAGCATGCTTTTATACTGATTAAAATGTCCACCTTGTAACTGAACATGCTATTATAATGATTTAAATGTTCATCTAGTAACTGAGCATGTTTTTATAATGATTACAATGTTCACCTTGTAACTGAACATGCTTTTATAATGATTACAATGTTCATCTTGTAATTGAACGTGCTAATATAATGAATACAATGTTTGTTTGTAACTGATGATGTTATTATAATGATTACAATATTCATCTTGTAAGTTAATATGCTAATGTAATGATTACAATGTCCATTTTGCAACTGACAATGCTTTTATACTGATTACAATGTTCACCTTGTCACTGATGATGTTTTTATAATGATTACAATGTTCATCTTGTAACTACATATGCTATAATACTGATTACAATGTTCATCTTGTAATGAAATATGCTAATATAGTAACTGCAATATTAATTTTGTAACTGAGCATGCTATTATATTGATTACAATGATGATTTTGTAACCGTTGACGCTATTATAATGATTACAATATTAATTTTGTAACTGAGCATGCTATTATACTGATTACAATGTTCATCTTGTAACTGAACATGCTATTATAATGATTACAATGTTCATGTTGTAACTGAACATGCCATTATACTGATAACAATGTTCATCTTGTAACTGGGCATACTAGTATAATGATTACAATGTTCATTTTGTAACTAAACATGCTATTATGTCGATTACAATGTTCACTTTGTAACTGAATATGCTATTATATTGATTACAATGTTCATCTTGTAACTGAACATCCTAATATAATGATTACAATGTTCATCTGGTAACTGAGTGAGTGCTTGGGTCTTAACGTCGTTCTCTCTGGTAACTGAACATGTTATTATAATGATTACAATGTTCATCTTGTAACTGAGCATACTAGTATAATGATTACATTGTTAATTTTGTAACTGAGCATGCTATTTTACTGATTACAATGTTCATCTTGTAATTGAGCATGCTATTATAATGATTACAATGTTTATGTTGTTACTGAACATGCTATTATACTGATAACAATGTTCATCTTGTAACTAAGCATGATATTATAATAATTACAATGTTCATTTAGTAAGTGAACATGCTTTTATAATAATTACAATGTTCATCTTGTAACTGAACGTCCTAATATGATGATTACAATGATCATCTTGTAAGTAAACATGTTATTATAATGATTACAATGTTCACCTTGTAAATGAACATGCCATTACAATAACTAAAATATTTATCTTGTAACTGAACATGCTATTATATCAATTACAATCCTCACGTTTCAACTAAACGTGCTAATATAATGATTACAATGTTTATCTTGTAACTGAAGATGCTATTATAATAATTACAAAGGGTGTCTTGTAACTGAACGTGCTATTATAGTAATTACAATAATCACCTTGTAACTGAACATGCTATTATAATGATTACAATGTTCACCATGTCACTGAAAGTGATATTATAATAGTTTTAATGTTCATTTTGTAACTGAACACGGTATTAGGTTATTGCAATGTTCATCCTGTAACCGAATATGCTATAATAATGATTACAATGTTCATCTTGTAACTGAGCATGCTATTACAATGATTACAGTGTTCATCTTGTAACTGACCATGCTGTTATTATGATTACAATGTTCATCTTGTAACTGAACATGCTAAAATAATGATTACAATGTTCATTTTGCAACAGAACATGCTTTTATACTGATTACAATGCTTATCTTATAACTACATATGCTATAATAATGATTACAATGTTCATCTTGTAATGAAATATGCTAATATAATAATTGCAATATTCATTTTGTAACTAGGCATGCTATTATATTGATTACAATGATGATTTTGTAACAGTTGACGCTATTATAATGATTACAATGTTCACCTTGTAACTGAGCATGCTATTATAATGATTTAAATGTTCACCTTGTCACTGAACGTGCTATTATCACAATTTTAATGTTCATTTTGTAACTGAACACAGTATTAGGTTATTATAATGTTCATCTTGTAACTGAATATGCTATTATAATGATTGCAATGTTTATCTTGGCACTGAACATTCTCTTATAATGGTTTCAATGTTCATTTTGTAACTGAACACGCTATTAAATTATTACAATGTTCATATTGTAACTGAGCACGATATTGTAATGATTACAATGTTCACCTTGTAACTGAGCACATTATTATAATGATTACAACATCATCTTGTACCTGAATATGCTATTGTAATGATTACAATGTCCATTTTGCAACTGAGCATGCTTGTATACTGATTACAATGTTCACCTTGCAACTGATGATGTTTTTAAAATGATTACAATGTTCATCTGGTAACTGAACATGCAATTATAAGGATTACAATGTTCACTTTGTAACTGAACATGCTATTACAATGATTACAATGTTCATCTTTTAACTGAACATGCTATTATGTCGATTACAATATTCATCTTGCAACTGAGCATGATATTATAATGATTACAATGATCATCTTGTAATTGAACGTGCTAATATAATGAATACAATGTTCATTTTGTAACTGATGATGTTATTATAATGATTACAATATTCATCTTGTAACTGAATATGCTAATGTAATAATTATAATGTCCATTCTCCAACTGAGCATGCTTTTATACTGATTACAATGTCCACCTTGTAACTGAACATGCTATTATAATCACTTCAATGTTAATCTTGTAACTGAGCATGTTTTTATAATGATTACAATGTTCACCTTGCAACTAAACATGCTTTTATAATGATTACAATGTTCATCTTGTAATTGAACGTGCTAATATAATAAATACAATGTTTATTTTGTAACTGATGATGTTATTATAATGATTACAATATTCATCTTGTAAGTGAATATGCTAATGTAATGATTACAATGTCCATTTTGCAACTGAGCATGCTTTTATACTGATTACAATGTTCACCTTGTAACTGATGATGTTTTTATAATGATTACAATGTTCACCTTGTAACTGATGATGTTTTTATAATGATTACAATGTTCATCTTGTAACTGAGCACGCTATTGTAATGATTACAATGTTCACCTTGTAACTGAGCACATTATTATAATGATTACAATGTTCATCATGTAACTGAATATGCTATTGTAATGATTACACTGTCCATTTTGCAACTGAGCATGCTTGTATACTGATAACAATGTTGACCTTGCAAGTGATGATGTTTTTATAATGATTACAATGTTCATCTTGTAACTGAACATGCAATTATAAGGATTACAATGTTCACTTTGTAACTGAACATGCTATTACAATGATTACAATGTTCATCTTGTAACTGAACATGCTATTATGTCGATTACAATCTTCATCTTGAAACTGAGCATGATATTATAATGATTACAATGTTCATCTTGTAGTTTAACGTGCTAATATAATGAATACAATGTTCATTTTGTAACTGATGATGTTATTATAATAATTACAATGTTCATCTTGTAGGTGAATATGCTAATGTAATGATTACAATGTCCATTTTGCAACTGAGCATGCTTTTATACTGATTACAATGTCCACCTTGTAACTGAACATGCTATTATAATGATTACAATGTTCATCTTGTAACTGAGCATGTTTTTATAAGGATTACAATGTTCACCTTGCAACTGAACATGCTGTTTATAATGATTACAATGTTCATCTTGTAATTGAACGTGCTAATATAATGAATACAATGTTTATTTTGTAACTGATGATGTTATTATAATGATTACAATATTCATCTTGTAAGTGAATATGATTATAATGATTACAATGTCCATTTTGCAACTGAGTATGCTTTTATACTGATTACAATGTTCACCTTGTAACTGATGATGTTTTTAAAATGATTACAATGTTTATCTTGTAACTACATATGCTATAATAATGATTACAATGTCCACCTTGTAACTGAACATGCTATTATAATGATTACAATGTTCATCTTGTAACTGAGCATGTTTTTATAAGGATTACAATGTTCACCTTGCAACTGAACATGCTGTTTATAATGATTACAATGTTCATCTTGTAATTGAACGTGCTAATATAATGAATACAATGTTTATTTTGTAACTGATGATGTTATTATAATGATTACAATATTCATCTTGTAAGTGAATATGATTATAATGATTACAATGTCCATTTTGCAACTGAGTATGCTTTTATACTGATTACAATGTTCACCTTGTAACTGATGATGTTTTTAAAATGATTACAATGTTTATCTTGTAACTACATATGCTATAATAATGATTACAATGTCCACCTTGTAACTGAACATGCTATTATAATGATTACAATGTTCATCTTGTAACTGAGCATGTTTTTATAAGGATTACAATGTTCACCTTGCAACTGAAAATGCTGTTTATAATGATTACAATGTTCATCTTGTAATTGAACGTGCTAGTATAATGAATACAATGTTTATTTTGTAACTGATGATGTTATTATAATGATTACAATTTTCATCTTGTAAGTGAATATGATTATAATGATTACAATGTCCATTTTGCAACTGAGTATGCTTTTATACTGATTACAATGTTCACCTTGTAACTGATGATGTTTTTAAAATGATTACAATGTTTATTTTGTAACTACATATGGTATAATAATGATTACAATGTTCATCTTGTAATGAAATATGCTAATATAATGATTGCAATATTCATTTTGTAACTGAGCATACTATTATATTGATTACAATGATGATTTTGTAACAGTTGACGCTAATTTAATAATTACAATGTTTACTTTGTAACTGAACTTGCTATTACAATGATTACAATGTTTATCGTGTAACTGAACATGCTATTATGTCGATTACAATCTTCATCTTTTAACTGAAAATGATATTTTAATGATTACAATGTTTATCATGCAAATGAGCATGCTTTTATAATGATTACAATGTTCACTTCGTAACTGAACATGATATTATACTTTTTACAATGTTCATCTTGTAACTGGGCATGTTTTTTTAATGATTACAATGATCATCTTGTAACTGAGCACGCTATTGTAATGATTCCAATGTTCACCTTGTAACGGAGCACATTATTATAATGATTACAATGTTCATCTTGTAACTGAATATGCTTTTATAATGATTGCAATGTTCATCTTGTAACTGAAAATGCTATTATACTGATAACAATGTTCATCTTGTAACTAAGCATGATATGATAATAATTACAATGTTCATCCTGTAACTGAACATGCTATTATAATGATTACAATGTTCATATTGTAACTGAGCACGCTATTGTAATGATTACAATGTTCACCTTGTAACTGAGCACATTATTATAATGATTACAACATCATCTTGTACCTGAATATGCTATTGTAATGATTACAATGTCCATTTTGCAACTGAGCATGCTTGTATACTGATTACAATGTTCACCTTGCAACTGATGATGTTTTTATAATGATTACAATGTTCATCTGGTAACTGAACATGCAATTATAAGGATTACAATGTTCACTTTGTAACTGAACATGCTATTACAATGATTACAATGTTCATCTTGTAACTGAACATGCTATTATGTCGATTACAATATTCATCTTGCAACTGAGCATGATATTATAATGATTACAATGATCATCTTGTAATTGAACGTGCTAATATAATGAATACAATGTTCATTTTGTAACTGATGATGTTATTATAATGATTACAATATTCATCTTGTAAGTGAATATGCTAATGTAATAATTATAATGTCCATTCTCCAACTGAGCATGCTTATATACTGATTACAATGTCCACCTTGTAACTGAACATGCTATTATAATGACTTCAATGTTAATCTTGTAACTGAGCATGTTTTTATAATGATTACAATGTTCACCTTGCAACTAAACATGCTTTTATAATGATTACAATGTTCATCTTGTAATTGAACGTGCTAATATAATGAATACAATGTTTATTTTGTAACTGATGATGTTATTATAATGATTACAATATTCATCTTGTAAGTGAATATGCTAATGTAATGATTACAATGTCCATTTTGCAACTGAGCATGCTTTTATACTGATTACAATGTTCACCTTGTAACTGATGATGTTTTTATAATGATTACAATGTTCATCTTGTAACTGAGCACGCTATTGTAATGATTACAATGTTCACCTTGTAACTGAGCACATTATTATAATGATTACAATGTTCATCATGTAACTGAATATGCTATTGTAATGATTACACTGTCCATTTTGCAACTGAGCATGCTTGTATACTGATAACAATGTTCACCTTGCAACTGATGATGTTTTTATAATGATTACAATGTTCATCTTGTAACTGAACATGCAATTATAAGGATTACAATGTTCACTTTGTAACTGAACATGCTATTACAATGATTACAATGTTCATCTTGTAACTGAACATGCTATTATGTCGATTACAATCTTCATCTTGAAACTGAGCATGATATTATAATGATTACAATGTTCATCTTGTAGTTTAACGTGCTAATATAATGAATACAATGTTCATTTTGTAACTGATGATGTTATTATAATAATTACAATGTTCATCTTGTAAGTGAATATGCTAATGTAATGATTACAATGTCCATTTTGCAAATGAGCATGCTTTTATACTGATTACAATGTCCACCTTGTAACTGAACATGCTATTATAATGATTACAATGTTCATCTTGTAACTGAGCATGTTATTATAATGATTACAATGTTCACCTTGCAACTGAACATGCTGTTTATAATGATTACAATGTTCATCTTGTAATTGAACGTGCTAATATAATGAATACAATGTTTATTTTGTAACTGATGATGTTATTATAATGATTACAATATTCATCTTGTAAGTGAATATGATTATAATGATTACAATGTCCATTTTGCAACTGAGTATGCTTTTATACTGATTACAATGTTCACCTTGTAAGTGATGATGTTTTTAAAATGATTACAATGTTTATCTTGTAACTACATATGCTATAATAATGATTACAATGTTCATCTTGTAATGAAATATGCTAATATAATAATTGCAATATTCATTTTGTAACTGAGCATACTATTATATTGATTACAATGATGATTTTGTAACAGTTGACGCTAATATAATAATTACAATGTTTACTTTGTAACTGAACATGCTATTACAATGATTACAATGTTTATCTTGTAACTGAACATGCTATTATGTCGATTACAATCTTCATCTTTTAACTGAAAATGATATTTTAATGATTACAATGTTTATCATGCAACTGAGCATGCTTTTGTAATGATTACAATGTTCACTTCGTAACTGAACATGATATTATACCTTTTACAATGTTCATCTTGTAACTGGGCATGTTTTTTTAATGATTACAATGATCATCTTGTAACTGAGCACGCTATTGTAATGATTCCAATGTTCACCTTGTAACGGAGCACATTATTATAATGATTACAATGTTCATCTTGTAACTGAATATGCTATTGTAATGATTACAATGTCCATTTTGCAACTGAGCATGCTTGTATACTAATTACAATGTTCACTTTGTAACTGAACATGCTATTACAATGATTACAATGTTCATCTTGTAACTGAACATGCTATTATCTCGATTACAATCTTCATCTTGCAACTGAGCATGATATTATAATGATTACAATGTTCATCTTGTAACTGAACATGCTAATGTAATGATTACAATGTCCATTTTGCAACTGAGCATGGTTTTACACTGATTACAATGTCCACCTTGTAACTGATGATGTTTTTATAATGATTACAGTGTTCATCTTGTAACTACATATGCTATAATAATGATTACAATGTTCATCTTGTTATGAAATATGCTAATATAATGATTGCAATATTCATTTTGTAACTGTGCATGCTATTATATTGATTACAATGATGATTTTGTAACCGTTAAGGCTATTATAATGATTACAATGTTTACTTTGTAACTGAACATGCTATTACAATGATTACAATGTTCATCATGCAACTAAACATGCTATTATGTCGATTACAATTTTCATCTTGTAACTGAAAATGATATTATAATGATTACAATGTTTATCTTGCAACTGAGCATGCTATTATAATGATTATAATGTTCACTTCGTAACTGAACATGCTATTTTAACTTTTACAATGTTCATCTTGTAACCGTTGACGCTATTATAATGATTACAATGTTCACCTTGTAACTGAGCATGCTATTATAATAATTTTAATGATCATTTTGTCACTGAACGTGCTATTTTAATAATTTTAATGTTCATTTTGTAAATGAACACGGTATTAGGTTATTATAATGTTCATCTTGTAACTGAATATGCTATTATAATGATTACAATGTTTATCTTGCCACTGAACATTCTATTATAATGATTTCAATGTTCATTTTGTATCTGAACACGCTATTTTAACTTTTACAATGTTCATCTTGTAACCGTTGACGCTATTATAATGATTACAATGTTCACCTTGTAACTGAGCATGCTATTATAATAATTTTAATGATCATTTTGTCACTGAACGTGCTATTTTAATAATTTTAATGTTCATTTTGTAAATGAACACGGTATTAGGTTATTATAATGTTCATCTTGTAACTGAATATGCTATTATAATGATTACAATGTTCATCTTGCCAATGAACATTCTATTATAATGATTTCAATGTTCATTTTGTAACTGAACACGCTATTAAATTATTACAATGGTAATCTAGTAACTGAACATGCTATTACAATGATTACAGTGTTCGTCTTGTAACTGACCATGCTGTTATTATGATTACAATGTTCATCTTGTAACTGAACATGCTAAAATAATGATTACAATGTTCATTTTGCAACAGAACATGCTTTTATACTGATTACAATGCTCATCTTATAACTACATATGCTATAATAATGATTACAATGTTCATCTTGTAATGAAATATGCTAATATAATGATTGCAATATTCATTTTGCAACTAGGCATGCTATTATATTGATTATAATGATGATTTTGTAACAGTTGACGCTATTATAATGATTACAATGTTCACCTTGTAACTGAGCATGCTATTATAATGATTTAAATGTTCACCTTGTCACTGAACGTGCTATTATAACAATTTTAATGTTCATTTTGTAACTGAACACAGTATTAGGTTATTATAATGTTCATCTTGTAACTGAATATGCTATTATAATGATTGCAATGTTTATCTTGGCACTGAACATTCTCTTATAATGGTTTCAATGTTCATTTTGTAACTGAACACGCTATTAAATTATTACAATGTTCATCCTGTAACTGAACATGCTATTATAATAATTACAATGTTCATATTGTAACTGAGCACCCTATTGTAATGATTACAATGTTCACCTTGTAACTGAGCACATTATTATAATGATTACAATGTTCATCTTGTACCTAAATATGCTATTGTAATGATTACAATGTCCATTTTGCAACTGAGCATGCTTGTATTCTAATTACAATGTTCACCTTGCAACTGATGATGTTTTTATAATGATTACAATGTTCATCTTGTAACTGAACATGCTATTATGTTGATTACAATGTTCACTTTGTAACTGAACATGCTATTACAATGATTACAATGTTCATCTTGTAACTAAACATGCTATTATGTCGATTACAATGTTCACTTTGTAACTGAACATGCTATTACAATGATTACAATGTTCATCTTGTAACTGAACATGCTATTATGTCGATTACAATCTTCATCTTGCAACTGAGCATGATATTATAATGATTACAATGTTCATCTTGTAATTGAACGTGCTAATATAATGAATACAATGTTCATTTTGTAACTGATGATGTTATTATAATGTTACAATATTCATCTTGTAACTGAATATGCTAATGTAATGATTACAATGTCCATTTTGCAACTGAGCATGCTTTTATACTGATTAAAATGTCCACCTTGTAACTGAACATGCTATTATAATGATTTAAATGTTCATCTAGTAACTGAGCATGTTTTTATAATGATTACAATGTTCACCTTGTAACTGAACATGCTTTTATAATGATTACAATGTTCATCTTGTAATTGAACGTGCTAATATAATGAATACAATGTTTGTTTGTAACTGATGATGTTATTATAATGATTACAATATTCATCTTGTAAGTTAATATGCTAATGTAATGATTACAATGTCCATTTTGCAACTGACAATGCTTTTATACTGATTACAATGTTCACCTTGTCACTGATGATGTTTTTATAATGATTACAATGTTCATCTTGTAACTACATATGCTATAATACTGATTACAATGTTCATCTTGTAATGAAATATGCTAATATAGTAACTGCAATATTAATTTTGTAACTGAGCATGCTATTATATTGATTACAATGATGATTTTGTAACCGTTGACGCTATTATAATGATTACAATATTAATTTTGTAACTGAGCATGCTATTATACTGATTACAATGTTCATCTTGTAACTGAACATGCTATTATAATGATTACAATGTTCATGTTGTAACTGAACATGCCATTATACTGATAACAATGTTCATCTTGTAACTGGGCATACTAGTATAATGATTACAATGTTCATTTTGTAACTAAACATGCTATTATGTCGATTACAATGTTCACTTTGTAACTGAATATGCTATTATATTGATTACAATGTTCATCTTGTAACTGAACATCCTAATATACTGATTACAATGTTCATCTGGTAACTGAGTGAGTGCTTGGGTCTTAACGTCGTTCTCTCTGGTAACTGAACATGTTATTATAATGATTACAATGTTCATCTTGTAACTGAGCATACTAGTATAATGATTACATTGTTAATTTTGTAACTGAGCATGCTATTATACTGATTACAATGTTCATCTTGTAATTGAGCATGCTATTATAATGATTACAATGTTTATGTTGTTACTGAACATGCTATTATACTGATAACAATGTTCATCTTGTAACTAAGCATGATATTATAATAATTACAATGTTCATTTAGTAAGTGAACATGCTTTTATAATAATTACAATGTTCATCTTGTAACTGAACGTCCTAATATGATGATTACAATGATCATCTTGTAAGTAAACATGTTATTATAATGATTACAATGTTCACCTTGTAAATGAACATGCCATTACAATAACTAAAATATTTATCTTGTAACTGAACATGCTATTATATCAATTACAATCCTCACGTTTCAACTAAACGTGCTAATATAATGATTACAATGTTTATCTTGTAACTGAAGATGCTATTATAATAATTACAAAGGGTGTCTTGTAACTGAACGTGCTATTCTAGTAATTACAATAATCACCTCGTAACTGAACATGCTATTATAATGATTACAATGTTCACCATGTCACTGAAAGTGATATTATAATAGTTTTAATGTTCATTTTGTAACTGAACACGGTATTAGGTTATTGCAATGTTCATCCTGTAACCGAATATGCTATAATACTGATTACAATGTTCATCTTGTAACTGAGCATGCTATTACAATGATTACAGTGTTCATCTTGTAACTGACCATGCTGTTATTATGATTACAATGTTCATCTTGTAACTGAACATACAATTATAAGGATTACAATGTTCACTTTGTAACTGAACATGCTATTACAATGATTACAATGTTCATCTTGTAACTGAACATGCTATTATGTCGATTACAATCTTCATCTTGCAACTGAGCATGATATTATAATGATTACAATGTTCATCTTGTAATTGAACGTGCTAATATAATAAATACAATGTTCATTTTGTAACTGATGATGTTATTATAATGTTACAATATTCATCTTGTAACTGAATATGCTAATGTAATGATTACAATGTCCATTTTGCAACTGAGCATGCTTTTATACTGATTAAAATGTCCACCTTGTAACTGAACATGCTATTATAATGATTTAATTGTTCATCTAGTAACTGAGCATGTTTTTATAATGATTACAATGTTCACCTTGTAACTGAACATGCTTTTATAATGATTACAATGTTCATCTTGTAATTGAACGTGCTAATATAATGAATACAATGTTTTTTTGTAACTGATGATGTTATTATAATGATTACAATATTCATCTTGTAAGTTAATATGCTAATGTAATGATTACAATGTCCATTTTGCAACTGACAATGCTTTTATACTGATTACAATGTTCACCTTGTCACTGATGATGTTTTTATAATGATTACAATGTTCATCTTGTAACTACATATGCTATAATACTGATTACAATGTTCATCTTGTAATGAAATATGCTAATATAGTAACTGCAATATTAATTTTGTAACTGAGCATGCTATTATATTGATTACAATGATGATTTTGTAACCGTTGACGCTATTATAATGATTACAATATTAATTTTGTAACTGAGCATGCTATTATACTGATTACAATGTTCATCTTGTAACTGAACATGCTATTATAATGATTACAATGTTCATGTTGTAACTGAACATGCCATTATACTGATAACAATGTTCATCTTGTAACTGGGCAAACTAGTATAATGATTACAATGTTCATTTTGTAACTGAGCATGCTATTATACTGATTACAATTTTTTTCTTTTAATTGAGCATGCTATTATAATAATTACATTGCTCATCTCGTATTTGAGCAAGCTATTATAATTATTACAATGTTCATCTTGTAATTGAGCATACTAGTATAATGATTACAATTTTAATTTTGTAACTGAGCATGCTATTTTACTGATTACAATGTTCATCTTGTAATTGAGCATGCTATTATAATGATTACAATGTTCATGTTGTAACTGAACATGCTATGATATTGATAACAATGTTCATCTTGTAACTAAACATAACATTACAATAATTACAATGTTCATTTTGTAACTGAATATGCTATTATATTGATTACAATGTTCATCTTGTAACTGAACATCCTAATATAATGATTACAATGTTCATCTGGTAACTGAGTGAGTGCTTGGGTCTTAACGTCGTTCTCTCTGGTAACTGAACATGTTATTATAATGATTACAATGTTCATCTTGTAACTGAGCACATTATTATAATGATTACAACATCATCTTGTACCTGAATATGCTATTGTAATGATTACAATGTCCATTTTGCAACTGAGCATGCTTGTATACTGATTACAATGTTCACCTTGCAACTGATGATGTTTTTATAATGATTACAATGTTCATCTGGTAACTGAACATGCAATTATAAGGATTACAATGTTCACTTTGTAACTGAACATGCTATTACAATGATTACAATGTTCATCTTGTAACTGAACATGCTATTATGTCGATTACAATATTCATCTTGCAACTGAGCATGATATTATAATGATTACAATGATCATCTTGTAATTGAACGTGCTAATATAATGAATACAATGTTCATTTTGTAACTGATGATGTTATTATAATGATAACAATATTCATCTTGTAACTGAATATGCTAATGTAATAATTATAATGTCCATTCTCCAACTGAGCATGCTTTTATACTGATTACAATGTCCACCTTGTAACTGAACATGCTATTATAATGACTTCAATGTTAATCTTGTAACTGAGCATGTTTTTATAATGATTACAATGTTCACCTTGCAACTAAACATGCTTTTATAATGATTACAATGTTCATCTTGTAAATGAACGTGCTAATATAATGAATACAATGTTTATTTTGTAACTGATGATGTTATTATAATGATTACAATATTCATCTTGTAAGTGAATATGCTAATGTAATGATTACAATGTCCATTTTGCAACTGAGCATGCTTTTATACTGATTACAATGTTCACCTTGTAACTGATGATGTTTTTATAATGATTACAATGTTCATCTTGTAACTGAGCACTCTATTGTAATGATTACAATGTTCACCTTGTAACTGAGCACATTATTATAATGATTACAATGTTCATCATGTAACTGACTATGCTATTGTAATGATTACACTGTCCATTTTGCAACTGAGCATGCTTGTATACTGATAACAATGTTCACCTTGCAACTGATGATGTTTTTATAATGATTACAATGTTCATCTTGTAACTGAACATGCAATTATAAGGATTACAATGTTCACTTTGTAACTGAACATGCTATTACAATGATTACAATGTTCATCTTGTAACTGAACATGCTATTATGTCGATTACAATCTTCATCTTGAAACTGAGCATGATATTATAATGATTACAATGTTCATCTTGTAGTTTAACGTGCTAATATAATGAATACAATGTTCATTTTGTAACTGATGATGTTATTATAATAATTACAATGTTCATCTTGTAAGTGAATATGCTAATGTAATGATTACAATGTCCATTTTGCAACTGAGCATGCTTTTATACTGATTACAATGTCCACCTTGTAACTGAACATGCTATTATAATGATTACAATGTTCATCTTGTAACTGAGCATGTTTTTATAAGGATTACAATGTTCACCTTGCAACTGAACATGCTGTTTATAATGATTACAATGTTCATCTTGTAATTGAACGTGCTAATATAATGAATACAATGTTTATTTTGTAACTGATGATGTTATTATAATGATTACAATATTCATCTTGTAAGTGAATATGATTATAATGATTACAATGTCCATTTTGCAACTGAGTATGCTTTTATACTGATTACAATGTTCACCTTGTAACTGATGATGTTTTTAAAATGATTACAATGTTTATCTTGTAACTACATATGCTATAATAATGATTACAATGTTCATCTTGTAATGAAATATGCTAATATAATAATTGCAATATTCATTTTGTAACTGAGCATACTATTATATTGATTACAATGATGATTTTGTAACAGTTGACGCTAATATAATAATTACAATGTTTACTTTGTAACTGAACATGCTATTACAATGATTACAATGTTTATCTTGTAACTGAACATGCTATTATGTCGATTACAATCTTCATCTTTTAACTGAAAATGATATTTTAATAATTACAATGTTTATCATGCAACTGAGCATGCTTTTGTAATGATTACAATGTTCACTTCGTAACTGAACATGATATTATACCTTTTACAATGTTCATCTTGTAACTGGGCATGTTTTTTTAATGATTACAATGATCATCTTGTAACTGAGCACGCTATTGTAATGATTCCAATGTTCACCTTGTAACGGAGCACATTATTATAATGATTACAATGTTCATCTTGTAACTGAATATGCTATTGTAATGATTACAATGTCCATTTTGCAACTGAGCATGCTTGTATACTAATTACAATGTTCACTTTGTAACTGAACATGCTATTACAATGATTACAATGTTCATCTTGTAACTGAACATGCTATTATCTCGATTACAATCTTCATCTTGCAACTGAGCATGATATTATAATGATTACAATGTTCATCTTGTAACTGAACATGCTAATGTAATGATTACAATGTCCATTTTGCAACTGAGCATGGTTTTACACTGATTACAATGTCCACCTTGTAACTGATGATGTTTTTATAATGATTACAGTGTTCATCTTGTAACTACATATGCTATAATAATGATTACAATGTTCATCTTGTTATGAAATATGCTAATATAATGATTGCAATATTCATTTTGTAACTGTGCATGCTATTATATTGATTACAATGATGATTTTGTAACCGTTAAGGCTATTATAATGATTACAATGTTTACTTTGTAACTGAACATGCTATTACAATGATTACAATGTTCATCATGCAACTAAACATGCTATTATGTCGATTACAATTTTCATCTTGTAACTGAAAATGATATTATAATGATTACAATGTTTATCTTGCAACTGAGCATGCTATTATAATGATTATAATGTTCACTTCGTAACTGAACATGCTATTTTAACTTTTACAATGTTCATCTTGTAACCGTTGACGCTATTATAATGATTACAATGTTCACCTTGTAACTGAGCATGCTATTATAATAATTTTAATGATCATTTTGTCACTGAACGTGCTATTTTAATAATTTTAATGTTCATTTTGTAAATGAACACGGTATTAGGTTATTATAATGTTCATCTTGTAACTGAATATGCTATTATAATGATTACAATGTTTATCTTGCCACTGAACATTCTATTTTAATGATTTCAATGTTCATTTTGTATCTGAACACGCTATTTTAACTTTTACAATGTTCATCTTGTAACCGTTGACGCTATTATAATGATTACAATGTTCACCTTGTAACTGAGCATGCTATTATAATAATTTTAATGATCATTTTGTCACTGAACGTGCTATTTTAATAATTTTAATGTTCATTTTGTAAATGAACACGGTATTAGGTTATTATAATGTTCATCTTGTAACTGAATATGCTATTATAATGATTACAATGTTCATCTTGCCAATGAACATTCTATTATAATGATTTCAATGTTCATTTTGTAACTGAACACGCTATTAAATTATTACAATGGTAATTTAGTAACTGAACATGCTATTACAATGATTACAGTGTTCGTCTTGTAACTGACCATGCTGTTATTATGATTACAATGTTCATCTTGTAACTGAACATGCTAAAATAATGATTACAATGTTCATTTTGCAACAGAACATGCTTTTATACTGATTACAATGCTCATCTTATAACTACATATGCTATAATAATGATTACAATGTTCATCTTGTAATGAAATATGCTAATATAATGATTGCAATATTCATTTTGCAACTAGGCATGCTATTATATTGATTATAATGATGATTTTGTAACAGTTGACGCTATTATAATGATTACAATGTTCACCTTGTAACTGAGCATGCTATTATAATGATTTAAATGTTCACCTTGTCACTGAACGTGCTATTATAACAATTTTAATGTTCATTTTGTAACTGAACACAGTATTAGGTTATTATAATGTTCATCTTGTAACTGAATATGCTATTATAATGATTGCAATGTTTATCTTGTAACTGAACATGCTATTATGTCGATTACAATCTTCATCTTTTAACTGAAAATGATATTTTAATAATTACAATGTTTATCATGCAACTGAGCATGCTTTTGTAATGATTACAATGTTCACTTCGTCACTGAACATGATACTATACCTTTTACAATGTTCATCTTGTAACTGGGCATGTTTTTTTAATGATTACAATGATCATCTTGTAACTGAGCACGCTATTGTAATGATTCCAATGTTCACCTTGTAACGGAGCACATTATTATAATGATTACAATGTTCATCTTGTAACTGAATATGCTATTGTAATGATTACACTGTCCATTTTGCAACTGAGCATGCTTGTATACTAATTACAATGTTCACTTTGTAACTGAACATGCTATTACAATGATTACAATGTTCATCTTGTAACTGAACATGCTATTATCTCGATTACAATCTTCATCTTGCAACTGAGCATGATATTATAATGATTACAATGTTCATCTTGTAACTGAACATGCTAATGTAATGATTACAATGTCCATTTTGCAACTGAGCATGGTTTTACACTGATTACAATGTCCACCTTGTAACTGATGATGTTTTTATAATGATTACAGTGTTCATCTTGTAACTACATATGCTATAATAATGATTACAATGTTCATCTTGTTATGAAATATGCTAATATAATGATTGCAATATTCATTTTGTAACTGTGCATGCTATTATATTGATTACAATGATGATTTTGTAACCGTTAAGGCTATTATAATGATTACAATGTTTACTTTGTAACTGAACATGCTATTACAATGATTACAATGTTCATCATGCAACTAAACATGCTATTATGTCGATTACAATTTTCATCTTGTAACTGAAAATGATATTATAATGATTACAATGTTTATCTTGCAACTGAGCATGCTATTATAATGATTATAATGTTCACTTCGTAACTGAACATGCTATTTTAACTTTTACAATGTTCATCTTGTAACCGTTGACGCTATTATAATGATTACAATGTTCACCTTGTAACTGAGCATGCTATTATAATAATTTTAATGATCATTTTGTCACTGAACGTGCTATTTTAATAATTTTAATGTTCATTTTGTAAATGAACACGGTATTAGGTTATTATAATGTTCATCTTGTAACTGAATATGCTATTATAATGATTACAATGTTTATCTTGCCACTGAACATTCTATTATAATGATTTCAATGTTCATTTTGTATCTGAACACGCTATTTTAACTTTTACAATGTTCATCTTGTAACCGTTGACGCTATTATAATGATTACAATGTTCACCTTGTAACTGAGCATGCTATTATAATAATTTTAATGATCATTTTGTCACTGAACGTGCTATTTTAATAATTTTAATGTTCATTTTGTAAATGAACACGGTATTAGGTTATTATAATGTTCATCTTGTAACTGAATATGCTATTATAATGATTACAATGTTCATCTTGCCAATGAACATTCTATTATAATGATTTCAATGTTCATTTTGTAACTGAACACGCTATTAAATTATTACAATGGTAATCTAGTAACTGAACATGCTATTACAATGATTACAGTGTTCATCTTGTAACTGACCATGCTGTTATTATGATTACAATGTTCATCTTGTAACTGAACATGCTAAAATAATGATTACAATGTTCATTTTGCAACAGAACATGCTTTTATACTGATTACAATGCTCATCTTATAACTACATATGCTATAATAATGATTACAATGTTCATCTTGTAATGAAATATGCTAATATAATGATTGCAATATTCATTTTGCAACTAGGCATGCTATTATATTGATTATAATGATGATTTTGTAACAGTTGACGCTATTATAATGATTACAATGTTCACCTTGTAACTGAGCATGCTATTATAATGATTTAAATGTTCACCTTGTCACTGAACGTGCTATTATAACAATTTTAATGTTCATTTTGTAACTGAACACAGTATTAGGTTATTATAATGTTCATCTTGTAACTGAATATGCTATTATAATGATGGCAATGTTTATCTTGGCACTGAACATTCTCTTATAATGGTTTCAATGTTCATTTTGTAACTGAACACGCTATTAAATTATTACAATGTTCATCCTGTAACTGAACATGCTATTATAATTATTACAATGTTCATATTGTAACTGAGCACCCTATTGTAATGATTCATATGTTCACCTTGTAACTGAGCACATTATTATAATGATTACAATGTTCATCTTGTACCTAAATATGCTATTGTAATGATTACAATGTCCATTTTGCAACTGAGCATGCTTGTATTCTAATTACAATGTTCACCTTGCAACTGATGATGTTTTTATAATGATTACAATGTTCATCTTGTAACTGAACATGCTATTATGTCGATTACAATGTTCACTTTGTAACTGAACATGCTATTACAATGATTACAATGTTCATCTTGTAACTAAACATGCTATTATGTCGATTACAATGTTCACTTTGTAACTGAACATGCTATTACAATGATTACAATGTTCATCTTGTAACTGAACATGCTATTATGTCGATTACAATCTTCATCTTGCAACTGAGCATGATATTATAATGATTACAATGTTCATCTTGTAATTGAACGTGCTAATATAATGAATACAATGTTCATTTTGTAACTGATGATGTTATTATAATGTTACAATATTCATCTTGTAACTGAATATGCTAATGTAATGATTACAATGTCCATTTTGCAACTGAGCATGCTTTTATACTGATTAAAATGTCCACCTTGTAACTGAACATGCTATTATAATGATTTAAATGTTCATCTAGTAACTGAGCATGTTTTTATAATGATTACAATGTTCACCTTGTAACTGAACATGCTTTTATAATGATTACAATGTTCATCTTGTAATTGAACGTGCTAATATAATGAATACAATGTTTGTTTGTAACTGATGATGTTATTATAATGATTACAATATTCATCTTGTAAGTTAATATGCTAATGTAATGATTACAATGTCCATTTTGCAACTGAGAATGCTTTTATACTGATTACAATGTTCACCTTGTCACTGATGATGTTTTTATAATGATTACAATGTTCATCTTGTAACTACATATGCTATAATACTGATTACAATGTTCATCTTGTAATGAAATATGCTAATATAGTAACTGCAATAATAATTTTGTAACTGAGCATGCTATTATATTGATTACAATGATGATTTTGTAACCGTTGACGCTATTATAATGATTACAATATTAATTTTGTAACTGAGCATGCTATTATACTGATTACAATGTTCATCTTGTAACTGAACATGCTATTATAATGATTACAATGTTCATCTTGTAACTGAACATGCCATTATACTGATAACAATGTTCATCTTGTAACTGGGCATACTAGTATAATGATTACAATGTTCATTTTGTAACTAAACATGCTATTATGTCGATTACAATGTTCACTTTGTAACTGAATATGCTATTATATTGATTACAATGTTCATCTTGTAACTGAACATCCTAATATACTGATTACAATGTTCATCTGGTAACTGAGTGAGTGCTTGGGTCTTAACGTCGTTCTCTCTGGTAACTGAACATGTTATTATAATGATTACAATGTTCATCTTGCAACTGAGCATACTAGTATAATGATTACATTGTTAATTTTGTAACTGAGCATGCTAATATACTGATTACAATGTTCATCTTGTAATTGAGCATGCTATTATAATGATTACAATGTTTATGTTGTTACTGAACATGCTATTATACTGATAACAATGTTCATCTTGTAACTAAGCATGATATTATAATAATTACAATGTTCATTTAGTAAGTGAACATGCTTTTATAATAATTACAATGTTCATCTTGTAACTGAACGTCCTAATATGATGATTACAATGATCATCTTGTAAGTAAACATGTTATTATAATGATTACAATGTTCACCTTGTAAATGAACATGCCATTACAATAACTAAAATATTTATCTTGTAACTGAACATGCTATTATATCAATTACAATCCTCACGTTTCAACTAAACGTGCTAATATAATGATTACAATGTTTATCTTGTAACTGAAGATGCTATTATAATAATTACAAAGGGTGTCTTGTAACTGAACGTGCTATTCTAGTAATTACAATACTCACCTCGTAACTGAACATGCTATTATAATGATTACAGTGTTCACCATGTCACTGAAAGTGATATTATAATAGTTTTAATGTTCATTTTGTAACTGAACACGGTATTAGGTTATTGCAATGTTCATCCTGTAACCGAATATGCTATAATACTGATTACAATGTTCATCTTGTAACTGAGCATGCTATTACAATGATTACAGTGTTCATCTTGTAACTGACCATGCTGTTATTATGATTACAATGTTCATCTTGTAACTGAACATGCTAAAATAATGATTACAATGTTCATTTTGCAACAGAACATGCTTTTATACTGATTACAATGCTCATCTTATAACTACATATGCTATAATAATGATTACAATGTTCATCTTGTAATGAAATATGCTAATATAATAATTGCAATATTCATTTTGTAACTAGGCATGCTATTATATTGATTACATTGATGATTTTGAAACAGTTGACGCTATTATAATGATTACAATGTTCACCTTGTAACTGAGCATGCTATTATAATGATTTAAATGTTCACCTTGTCACTGAACGTGCTATTATCACAATTTTAATGTTCATTTTGTAACTGAACACAGTATTAGGTTATTATAATGTTCATCTTGTAACTGAATATGCTATTATAATGATTGCAATGTTTATCTTGGCACTGAACATTCTCTTATAATGGTTTCAATGTTCATTTTGTAACTGAACACGCTATTAAATTATTACAATGTTCATATTGTAACTGAGCACGATATTGTAATGATTACAATGTTCACCTTGTAACTGAGCACATTATTATAATGATTACAACATCATCTTGTACCTGAATATGCTATTGTAATGATTACAATGTCCATTTTGCAACTGAGCATGCTTGTATACTGATTACAATGTTCACCTTGCAACTGATGATGTTTTTATAATGATTACAATGTTCATCTGGTAACTGAACATGCAATTATAAGGATTACAATGTTCACTTTGTAACTGAACATGCTATTACAATGATTACAATGTTCATCTTGTAACTGAACATGCTATTATGTCGATTACAATATTCATCTTGCAACTGAGCATGATATTATAATGATTACAATGATCATCTTGTAATTGAACGTGCTAATATAATGAATACAATGTTCATTTTGTAACTGATGATGTTATTATAATGATTACAATATTCATCTTGTAACTGAATATGCTAATGTAATAATTATAATGTCCATTCTCCAACTGAGCATGCTTTTATACTGATTACAATGTCCACCTTGTAACTGAACATGCTATTATAATGACTTCAATGTTAATCTTGTAACTGAGCATGTTTTTATAATGATTACAATGTTCACCTTGCAACTAAACATGCTTTTATAATGATTACAATGTTCATCTTGTAATTGAACGTGCTAATATAATGAATACAATGTTTATTTTGTAACTGATGATGTTATTATAATGATTACAATATTCATCTTGTAAGTGAATATGCTAATGTAATGATTACAATGTCCATTTTGCAACTGAGCATGCTTTTATACTGATTACAATGTTCACCTTGTAACTGATGATGTTTTTATAATGATTACAATGTTCATCTTGTAACTGAGCACTCTTTTGTAATGATTACAATGTTCACCTTGTAACTGAGCACATTATTATAATGATTACAATGTTCATCATGTAACTGACTATGCTATTGTAATGATTACACTGTCCATTTTGCAACTGAGCATGCTTGTATACTGATAACAATGTTCACCTTGCAACTGATGATGTTTTTATAATGATTACAATGTTCATCTTGTAACTGAACATGCAATTATAAGGATTACAATGTTCACTTTGTAACTGAACATGCTATTACAATGATTACAATGTTCATCTTGTAACTGAACATGCTATTATGTCGATTACAATCTTCATCTTGAAACTGAGCATGATATTATAATGATTACAATGTTCATCTTGTAGTTTAACGTGCTAATATAATGAATACAATGTTCATTTTGTAACTGATGATGTTATTATAATAATTACAATGTTCATCTTGTAAGTGAATATGCTAATGTAATGATTACAATGTCCATTTTGCAACTGAGCATGCTTTTATACTGATTACAATGTCCACCTTGTAACTGAACATGCTATTATAATGATTACAATGTTCATCTTGTAACTGAGCATGTTTTTATAACGATTACAATGTTCACCTTGCAACTGAACATGCTGTTTATAATGATTACAATGTTCATCTTGTAATTGAACGTGCTAATATAATGAATACAATGTTTATTTTGTAACTGATGATGTTATTATAATGATTACAATATTCATCTTGTAAGTGAATATGATTATAATGATTACAATGTCCATTTTGCAACTGAGTATGCTTTTATACTGATTACAATGTTCACCTTGTAACTGATGATGTTTTTAAAATGATTACAATGTTTATCTTGTAACTACATATGCTATAATAATGATTACAATGTTCATCTTGTAATGAAATATGCTAATATAATAATTGCAATATTCATTTTGTAACTGAGCATACTATTATATTGATTACAATGATGATTTTGTAACAGTTGACGCTAATATAATAATTACAATGTTTACTTTGTAACTGAACATGCTATTACAATGATTACAATGTTTATCTTGTAACTGAACATGCTATTATGTCGATTACAATCTTCATCTTTTAACTGAAAATGATATTTTAATGATTACAATGTTTATCATGCAACTGAGCATGCTTTTGTAATGATTACAATGTTCACTTCGTAACTGAACATGATATTATACCTTTTACAATGTTCATCTTGTAACTGGGCATGTTTTTTTAATGATTACAATGATCATCTTGTAACTGAGCACGCTATTGTAATGATTCCAATGTTCACCTTGTAACGGAGCACATTATTATAATGATTACAATGTTCATCTTGTAACTGAATATGCTATTGTAATGATTACAATGTCCATTTTGCAACTGAGCATGCTTGTATACTAATTACAATGTTCACTTTGTAACTGAACATGCTATTACAATGATTACAATGTTCATCTTGTAACTGAACATGCTATTATCTCGATTACAATCTTCATCTTGCAACTGAGCATGATATTATAATGATTACAATGTTCATCTTGTAACTGAACATGCTAATGTAATGATTACAATGTCCATTTTGCAACTGAGCATGGTTTTACACTGATTACAATGTCCACCTTGTAACTGATGATGTTTTTATAATGATTACAGTGTTCATCTTGTAACTACATATGCTATAATAATGATTACAATGTTCATCTTGTTATGAAATATGCTAATATAATGATTGCAATATTCATTTTGTAACTGTGCATGCTATTATATTGATTACAATGATGATTTTGTAACCGTTAAGGCTATTATAATGATTACAATGTTTACTTTGTAACTGAACATGCTATTACAATGATTACAATCTTCATCATGCAACTAAACATGCTATTATGTCGATTACAATTTTCATCTTGTAACTGAAAATGATATTATAATGATTACAATGTTTATCTTGCAACTGAGCATGCTATTATAATGATTATAATGTTCACTTCGTAACTGAACATGCTATTTTAACTTTTACAATGTTCATCTTGTAACCGTTGACGCTATTATAATGATTACAATGTTCACCTTGTAACTGAGCATGCTATTATAATAATTTTAATGATCATTTTGTCACTGAACGTGCTATTTTAATAATTTCAATGTTCATTTTGTAAATGAACACGGTATTAGGTTATTATAATGTTCATCTTGTAACTGAATATGCTATTATAATGATTACAATGTTTATCTTGCCACTGAACATTCTATTATAATGATTTCAATGTTCATTTTGTATCTGAACACGCTATTTTAACTTTTACAATGTTCATCTTGTAACCGTTGACGCTATTATAATGATTACAATGTTCACCTTGTAACTGAGCATGCTATTATAATAATTTTAATGATCATTTTGTCACTGAACGTGCTATTTTTATAATTTTAATGTTCATTTTGTAAATGAACACGGTATTAGGTTATTATAATGTTCATCTTGTAACTGAATATGCTATTATAATGATTACAATGTTCATCTTGCCAATGAACATTCTATTATAATGATTTCAATGTTCATTTTGTAACTGAACACGCTATTAAATTATTACAATGGTAATCTAGTAACTGAACATGCTATTACAATGATTACAGTGTTCATCTTGTAACTGACCATGCTGTTATTATGATTACAATGTTCATCTTGTAACTGAACATGCTAAAATAATGATTACAATGTTCATTTTGCAACAGAACATGCTTTTATACTGATTACAATGCTCATCTTATAACTACATATGCTATAATAATGATTACAATGTTCATCTTGTAATGAAATATGCTAATATAATGATTGCAATATTCATTTTGCAACTAGGCATGCTATTATATTGATTATAATGATGATTTTGTAACAGTTGACGCTATTATAATGATTACAATGTTCACCTTGTAACTGAGCATGCTATTATAATGATTTAAATGTTCACCTTGTCACTGAACGTGCTATTATAACAATTTTAATGTTCATTTTGTAACTGAACACAGTATTAGGTTATTATAATGTTCATCTTGTAACTGAATATGCTATTATAATGATTGCAATGTTTATCTTGGCACTGAACATTCTCTTATAATGGTTTCAATGTTCATTTTGTAACTGAACACGCTATTAAATTATTACAATGTTCATCCTGTAACTGAACATGCTATTATAATGATTACAATGTTCATATTGTAACTGAGCACCCTATTGTAATGATTACAATGTTCACCTTGTAACTGAGCACATTATTATAATGATTACAATGTTCATCTTGTACCTAAATATGCTATTGTAATGATTACAATGTCCATTTTGCAACTGAGCATGCTTGTATTCTAATTACAATGTTCACCTTGCAACTGATGATGTTTTTATAATGATTACAATGTTCATCTTGTAACTGAACATGCTATTATGTCGATTACAATGTTCACTTTGTAACTGAACATGCTATTACAATGATTACAATGTTCATCTTGTAACTAAACATGCTATTATGTCGATTACAATGTTCACTTTGTAACTGAACATGCTATTACAATGATTACAATGTTCATCTTGTAACTGAACATGCTATTATGTCGATTACAATCTTCATCTTGCAACTGAGCATGATATTATAATGATTACAATGTTCATCTTGTAATTGAACGTGCTAATATAATGAATACAATGTTCATTTTGTAACTGATGATGTTATTATAATGTTACAATATTCATCTTGTAACTGAATATGCTAATGTAATGATTACAATGTCCATTTTGCAACTGAGCATGCTTTTATACTGATTAAAATGTCCACCTTGTAACTGAACATGCTATTATAATGATTTAAATGTTCATCTAGTAACTGAGCATGTTTTTATAATGATTACAATGTTCACCTTGTAACTGAACATGCTTTTATAATGATTACAATGTTCATCTTGTAATTGAACGTGCTAATATAATGAATACAATGTTTGTTTGTAACTGATGATGTTATTATAATGATTACAATATTCATCTTGTAAGTTAATATGCTAATGTAATGATTACAATGTCCATTTTGCAACTGACAATGCTTTTATACTGATTACAATGTTCACCTTGTCACTGATGATGTTTTTATAATGATTACAATGTTCATCTTGTAACTACATATGCTATAATACTGATTACAATGTTCATCTTGTAATGAAATATGCTAATATAGTAACTGCAATATTAATTTTGTAACTGAGCATGCTATTATATTGATTACAATGATGATTTTGTAACCGTTGACGCTATTATAATGATTACAATATTAATTTTGTAACTGAGCATGCTATTATACTGATTACAATGTTCATCTTGTAACTGAACATGCTATTATAATGATTACAATGTTCATGTTGTAACTGAACATGCCATTATACTGATAACAATGTTCATCTTGTAACTGGGCATACTAGTATAATGATTACAATGTTCATTTTGTAACTAAACATGCTATTATGTCGATTACAATGTTCACTTTGTAACTGAATATGCTATTATATTGATTACAATGTTCATCTTGTAACTGAACATCCTAATATAATGATTACAATGTTCATCTGGTAACTGAGTGAGTGCTTGGGTCTTAACGTCGTTCTCTCTGGTAACTGAACATGTTATTATAATGATTACAATGTTCATCTTGTAACTGAGCATACTAGTATAATGATTACATTGTTAATTTTGTAACTGAGCATGCTAATATACTGATTACAATGTTCATCTTGTAATTGAGCATGCTATTATAATGATTACAATGTTTATGTTGTTACTGAACATGCTATTATACTGATAACAATGTTCATCTTGTAACTAAGCATGATATTATAAGAATTACAATGTTCATTTAGTAAGTGAACATGCTTTTATAATAATTACAATGTTCATCTTGTAACTGAACGTCCTAATATGATGATTACAATGATCATCTTGTAAGTAAACATGTTATTATAATGATTACAATGTTCACCTTGTAAATGAACATGCCATTACAATAACTAAAATATTTATCTTGTAACTGAACATGCTATTATATCAATTACAATCCTCACGTTTCAACTAAACGTGCTAATATAATGATTACAATGTTTATCTTGTAACTGAAGATGCTATTATAATAATTACAAAGGGTGTCTTGTAACTGAACGTGCTATTCTAGTAATTACAATACTCACCTCGTAACTGAACATGCTATTATAATGATTACAGTGTTCACCATGTCACTGAAAGTGATATTATAATAGTTTTAATGTTCATTTTGTAACTGAACACGGTATTAGGTTATTGCAATGTTCATCCTGTAACCGAATATGCTATAATACTGATTACAATGTTCATCTTGTAACTGAGCATGCTATTACAATGATTACAGTGTTCATCTTGTAACTGACCATGCTGTTATTATGATTACAATGTTCATCTTGTAACTGAACATGCTAAAATAATGATTACAATGTTCATTTTGCAACAGAACATGCTTTTATACTGATTACAATGCTCATCTTATAACTACATATGCTATAATAATGATTACAATGTTCATCTTGTAATGAAATATGCTAATATAATAATTGCAATATTCATTTTGTAACTAGGCATGCTATTATATTGATTACATTGATGATTTTGAAACAGTTGACGCTATTATAATGATTACAATGTTCACCTTGTAACTGAGCATGCTATTATAATGATTTAAATGTTCACCTTGTCACTGAACGTGCTATTATCACAATTTTAATGTTCATTTTGTAACTGAACACAGTATTAGGTTATTATAATGTTCATCTTGTAACTGAATATGCTATTATAATGATTGCAATGTTTATCTTGGCACTGAACATTCTCTTATAATGGTTTCAATGTTCATTTTGTAACTGAACACGCTATTAAATTATTACAATGTTCATATTGTAACTGAGCACGATATTGTAATGATTACAATGTTCACCTTGTAACTGAGCACATTATTATAATGATTACAACATCATCTTGTACCTGAATATGCTATTGTAATGATTACAATGTCCATTTTGCAACTGAGCATGCTTGTATACTGATTACAATGTTCACCTTGCAACTGATGATGTTTTTATAATGATTACAATGTTCATCTGGTAACTGAACATGCAATTATAAGGATTACAATGTTCACTTTGTAACTGAACATGCTATTACAATGATTACAATGTTCATCTTGTAACTGAACATGCTATTATGTCGATTACAATATTCATCTTGCAACTGAGCATGATATTATAATGATTACAATGATCATCTTGTAATTGAACGTGCTAATATAATGAATACAATGTTCATTTTGTAACTGATGATGTTATTATAATGATTACAATATTCATCTTGTAACTGAATATGCTAATGTAATAATTATAATGTCCATTCTCCAACTGAGCATGCTTTTATACTGATTACAATGTCCACCTTGTAACTGAACATGCTATTATAATGACTTCAATGTTAATCTTGTAACTGAGCATGTTTTTATAATGATTACAATGTTCACCTTGCAACTAAACATGCTTTTATAATGATTACAATGTTCATCTTGTAATTGAACGTGCTAATATAATGAATACAATGTTTATTTTGTAACTGATGATGTTATTATAATGATTACAATATTCATCTTGTAAGTGAATATGCTAATGTAATGATTACAATGTCCATTTTGCAACTGAGCATGCTTTTATACTGATTACAATGTTCACCTTGTAACTGATGATGTTTTTATAATGATTACAATGTTCATCTTGTAACTGAGCACTCTTTTGTAATGATTACAATGTTCACCTTGTAACTGAGCACATTATTATAATGATTACAATGTTCATCATGTAACTGACTATGCTATTGTAATGATTACACTGTCCATTTTGCAACTGAGCATGATTGTATACTGATAACAATGTTCACCTTGCAACTGATGATGTTTTTATAATGATTACAATGTTCATCTTGTAACTGAACATGCAATTATAAGGATTACAATGTTCACTTTGTAACTGAACATGCTATTACAATGATTACAATGTTCATCTTGTAACTGAACATGCTATTATGTCGATTACAATCTTCATCTTGAAACTGAGCATGATATTATAATGATTACAATGTTCATCTTGTAGTTTAACGTGCTAATATAATGAATACAATGTTCATTTTGTAACTGATGATGTTATTATAATAATTACAATGTTCATCTTGTAAGTGAATATGCTAATGTAATGATTACAATGTCCATTTTGCAACTGAGCATGCTTTTATACTGATTACAATGTCCACCTTGTAACTGAACATGCTATTATAATGATTACAATGTTCATCTTGTAACTGAGCATGTTTTTATAATGATTACAATGTTCACCTTGCAACTGAACATGCTGTTTATAATGATTACAATGTTCATCTTGTAATTGAACGTGCTAATATAATGAATACAATGTTTATTTTGTAACTGATGATGTTATTATAATGATTACAATATTCATCTTGTAAGTGAATATGATTATAATGATTACAATGTCCATTTTGCAACTGAGTATGCTTTTATACTGATTACAATGTTCACCTTGTAACTGATGATGTTTTTAAAATGATTACAATGTTTATCTTGTAACTACATATGCTATAATAATGATTACAATGTTCATCTTGTAATGAAATATGCTAATATAATAATTGCAATATTCATTTTGTAACTGAGCATACTATTATATTGATTACAATGATGATTTTGTAACAGTTGACGCTAATATAATAATTACAATGTTTACTTTGTAACTGAACATGCTATTACAATGATTACAATGTTTATCTTGTAACTGAACATGCTATTATGTCGATTACAATCTTCATCTTTTAACTGAAAATGATATTTTAATGATTACAATGTTTATCATGCAACTGAGCATGCTTTTGTAATGATTACAATGTTCACTTCGTAACTGAACATGATATTATACCTTTTACAATGTTCATCTTGTAACTGGGCATGTTTTTTTAATGATTACAATGATCATCTTGTAACTGAGCACGCTATTGTAATGATTCCAATGTTCACCTTGTAACGGAGCACATTATTATAATGATTACAATGTTCATCTTGTAACTGAATATGCTATTGTAATGATTACAATGTCCATTTTGCAACTGAGCATGCTTGTATACTAATTACAATGTTCACTTTGTAACTGAACATGCTATTACAATGATTACAATGTTCATCTTGTAACTGAACATGCTATTATCTCGATTACAATCTTCATCTTGCAACTGAGCATGATATTATAATGATTACAATGTTCATCTTGTAACTGAACATGCTAATGTAATGATTACAATGTCCATTTTGCAACTGAGCATGGTTTTACACTGATTACAATGTCCACCTTGTAACTGATGATGTTTTTATAATGATTACAGTGTTCATCTTGTAACTACATATGCTATAATAATGATTACAATGTTCATCTTGTTATGAAATATGCTAATATAATGATTGCAATATTCATTTTGTAACTGTGCATGCTATTATATTGATTACAATGATGATTTTGTAACCGTTAAGGCTATTATAATGATTACAATGTTTACTTTGTAACTGAACATGCTATTACAATGATTACAATGTTCATCATGCAACTAAACATGCTATTATGTCGATTACAATTTTCATCTTGTAACTGAAAATGATATTATAATGATTACAATGTTTATCTTGCAACTGAGCATGCTATTATAATGATTATAATGTTCACTTCGTAACTGAACATGCTATTTTAACTTTTACAATGTTCATCTTGTAACCGTTGACGCTATTATAATGATTACAATGTTCACCTTGTAACTGAGCATGCTATTATAATAATTTTAATGATCATTTTGTCACTGAACGTGCTATTTTAATAATTTCAATGTTCATTTTGTAAATGAACACGGTATTAGGTTATTATAATGTTCATCTTGTAACTGAATATGCTATTATAATGATTACAATGTTTATCTTGCCACTGAACATTCTATTATAATGATTTCAATGTTCATTTTGTATCTGAACACGCTATTTTAACTTTTACAATGTTCATCTTGTAACCGTTGACGCTATTATAATGATTACAATGTTCACCTTGTAACTGAGCATGCTATTATAATAATTTTAATGATCATTTTGTCACTGAACGTGCTATTTTTATAATTTTAATGTTCATTTTGTAAATGAACACGGTATTAGGTTATTATAATGTTCATCTTGTAACTGAATATGCTATTATAATGATTACAATGTTCATCTTGCCAATGAACATTCTATTATAATGATTTCAATGTTCATTTTGTAACTGAACACGCTATTAAATTATTACAATGGTAATCTAGTAACTGAACATGCTATTACAATGATTACAGTGTTCATCTTGTAACTGACCATGCTGTTATTATGATTACAATGTTCATCTTGTAACTGAACATGCTAAAATAATGATTACAATGTTCATTTTGCAACAGAACATGCTTTTATACTGATTACAATGCTCATCTTATAACTACATATGCTATAATAATGATTACAATGTTCATCTTGTAATGAAATATGCTAATATAATGATTGCAATATTCATTTTGCAACTAGGCATGCTATTATATTGATTATAATGATGATTTTGTAACAGTTGACGCTATTATAATGATTACAATGTTCACCTTGTAACTGAGCATGCTATTATAATGATTTAAATGTTCACCTTGTCACTGAACGTGCTATTATAACAATTTTAATGTTCATTTTGTAACTGAACACAGTATTAGGTTATTATAATGTTCATCTTGTAACTGAATATGCTATTATAATGATTGCAATGTTTATCTTGGCACTGAACATTCTCTTATAATGGTTTCAATGTTCATTTTGTAACTGAACACGCTATTAAATTATTACAATGTTCATCCTGTAACTGAACATGCTATTATAATGATTACAATGTTCATATTGTAACTGAGCACCCTATTGTAATGATTACAATGTTCACCTTGTAACTGAGCACATTATTATAATGATTACAATGTTCATCTTGTACCTAAATATGCTATTGTAATGATTACAATGTCCATTTTGCAACTGAGCATGCTTGTATTCTAATTACAATGTTCACCTTGCAACTGATGATGTTTTTATAATGATTACAATGTTCATCTTGTAACTGAACATGCTATTATGTCGATTACAATGTTCACTTTGTAACTGAACATGCTATTACAATGATTACAATGTTCATCTTGTAACTAAACATGCTATTATGTCGATTACAATGTTCACTTTGTAACTGAACATGCTATTACAATGATTACAATGTTCATCTTGTAACTGAACATGCTATTATGTCGATTACAATCTTCATCTTGCAACTGAGCATGATATTATAATGATTACAATGTTCATCTTGTAATTGAACGTGCTAATATAATGAATACAATGTTCATTTTGTAACTGATGATGTTATTATAATGTTACAATATTCATCTTGTAACTGAATATGCTAATGTAATGATTACAATGTCCATTTTGCAACTGAGCATGCTTTTATACTGATTAAAATGTCCACCTTGTAACTGAACATGCTATTATAATGATTTAAATGTTCATCTAGTAACTGAGCATGTTTTTATAATGAATACAATGTTCACCTTGTAACTGAACATGCTTTTATAATGATTACAATGTTCATCTTGTAATTGAACGTGCTAATATAATGAATACAATGTTTGTTTGTAACTGATGATGTTATTATAATGATTACAATATTCATCTTGTAAGTTAATATGCTAATGTAATGATTACAATGTCCATTTTGCAACTGACAATGCTTTTATACTGATTACAATGTTCACCTTGTCACTGATGATGTTTTTATAATGATTACAATGTTCATCTTGTAACTACATATGCTATAATACTGATTACAATGTTCATCTTGTAATGAAATATGCTAATATAGTAACTGCAATATTAATTTTGTAACTGAGCATGCTATTATATTGATTACAATGATGATTTTGTAACCGTTGACGCTATTATAATGATTACAATATTAATTTTGTAACTGAGCATGCTATTATACTGATTACAATGTTCATCTTGTAACTGAACATGCTATTATAATGATTACAATGTTCATGTTGTAACTGAACATGCCATTATACTGATAACAATGTTCATCTTGTAACTGGGCATACTAGTATAATGATTACAATGTTCATTTTGTAACTAAACATGCTATTATGTCGATTACAATGTTCACTTTGTAACTGAATATGCTATTATATTGATTACAATGTTCATCTTGTAACTGAACATCCTAATATAATGATTACAATGTTCATCTGGTAACTGAGTGAGTGCTTGGGTCTTAACGTCGTTCTCTCTGGTAACTGAACATGTTATTATAATGATTACAATGTTCATCTTGTAACTGAGCATACTAGTATAATGATTACATTGTTAATTTTGTAACTGAGCATGCTATTATACTGATTACAATGTTCATCTTGTAATTGAGCATGCTATTATAATGATTACAATGTTTATGTTGTTACTGAACATGCTATTATACTGATAACAATGTTCATCTTGTAACTAAGCATGATATTATAATAATTACAATGTTCATTTAGTAAGTGAACATGCTTTTATAATAATTACAATGTTCATCTTGTAACTGAACGTCCTAATATGATGATTACAATGATCATCTTGTAAGTAAACATGTTATTATAATGATTACAATGTTCACCTTGTAAATGAACATGCCATTACAATAACTAAAATATTTATCTTGTAACTGAACATGCTATTATATCAATTACAATCCTCACGTTTCAACTAATCGTGCTAATATAATGATTACAATGTTTATCTTGTAACTGAAGATGCTATTATAATAATTACAAAGGGTGTCTTGTAACTGAACGTGCTATTCTAGTAATTACAATAATCACCTCGTAACTGAACATGCTATTATAATGATTACAATGTTCACCATGTCACTGAAAGTGATATTATAATAGTTTTAATGTTCATTTTGTAACTGAACACGGTATTAGGTTATTGCAATGTTCATCCTGTAACCGAATATGCTATAATACTGATTACAATGTTCATCTTGTAACTGAGCATGCTATTACAATGATTACAGTGTTCATCTTGTAACTGACCATGCTGTTATTATGATTACAATGTTCATCTTGTAACTGAACATGCTAAAATAATGATTACAATGTTCATTTTGCAACAGAACATGCTTTTATACTGATTACAATGCTCATCTTATAACTACATATGCTATAATAATGATTACAATGTTCATCTTGTAATGAAATATGCTAATATAATAATTGCAATATTCATTTTGTAACTAGGCATGCTATTATATTGATTACAATGATGATTTTGTAACAGTTGACGCTATTATAATGATTACAATGTTCACCTTGTAACTGAGCATGCTATTAAAATGATTTAAATGTTCACCTTGTCACTGAACGTGCTATTATCACAATTTTAATGTTCATTTTGTAACTGAACACAGTATTAGGTTATTATAATGTTCATCTTGTAACTGAATATGCTATTATAATGATTGCAATGTTTATCTTGGCACTGAACATTCTCTTATAATGGTTTCAATGTTCATTTTGTAACTGAACACGCTATTAAATTATTACAATGTTCATATTGTAACTGAGCACGATATTGTAATGATTACAATGTTCACCTTGTAACTGAGCACATTATTATAATGATTACAACATCATCTTGTACCTGAATATGCTATTGTAATGATTACAATGTCCATTTTGCAACTGAGCATGCTTGTATACTGATTACAATGTTCACCTTGCAACTGATGATGTTTTTATAATGATTACAATGTTCATCTGGTAACTGAACATGCAATTATAAGGATTACAATGTTCACTTTGTAACTGAACATGCTATTACAATGATTACAATGTTCATCTTGTAACTGAACATGCTATTATGTCGATTACAATATTCATCTTGCAACTGAGCATGATATTATAATGATTACAATGATCATCTTGTAATTGAACGTGCTAATATAATGAATACAATGTTCATTTTGTAACTGATGATGTTATTATAATGATTACAATATTCATCTTGTAACTGAATATGCTAATGTAATAATTATAATGTCCATTCTCCAACTGAGCATGCTTTTATACTGATTACAATGTCCACCTTGTAACTGAACATGCTATTATAATGACTTCAATGTTAATCTTGTAACTGAGCATGTTTTTATAATGATTACAATGTTCACCTTGCAACTAAACATGCTTTTATAATGATTACAATGTTCATCTTGTAATTGAACGTGCTAATATAATGAATACAATGTTTATTTTGTAACTGATGATGTTATTATAATGATTACAATATTCATCTTGTAAGTGAATATGCTAATGTAATGATTACAATGTCCATTTTGCAACTGAGCATGCTTTTATACTGATTACAATGTTCACCTTGTAACTGATGATGTTTTTATAATGATTACAATGTTCATCTTGTAACTGAGCACTCTATTGTAATGATTACAATGTTCACCTTGTAACTGAGCACATTATTATAATGATTACAATGTTCATCATGTAACTGAATATGCTATTGTAATGATTACACTGTCCATTTTGCAACTGAGCATGCTTGTATACTGATAACAATGTTCACCTTGCAACTGATGATGATTTTATAATGATTACAATGTTCATCTTGTAACTGAACATGCAATTATAAGGATTACAATGTTCACTTTGTAACTGAACATGCTATTACAATGATTACAATGTTCATCTTGTAACTGAACATGCTATTATGTCGATTACAATCTTCATCTTGAAACTGAGCATGATATTATAATGATTACAATGTTCATCTTGTAGTTTAACGTGCTAATATAATGAATACAATGTTCATTTTGTAACTGATGATGTTATTATAATAATTACAATGTTCATCTTTTAAGTGAATATGCTAATGTAATGATTACAATGTCCATTTTGCAACTGAGCATGCTTTTATACTGATTACAATGTCCACCTTGTAACTGAACATGCTATTATAATGATTACAATGTTCATCTTGTAACTGAGCATGTTTTTATAATGATTACAATGTTCACCTTGCAACTGAACATGCTGTTTATAATGATTACAATGTTCATCTTGTAATTGAACGTGCTAATATAATGAATACAATGTTTATTTTGTAACTGATGATGTTATTATAATGATTACAATATTCATCTTGTAAGTGAATATGATTATAATGATTACAATGTCCATTTTGCAACTGAGTATGCTTTTATACTGATTACAATGTTCACCTTGTAAGTGATGATGTTTTTAAAATGATTACAATGTTTATCTTGTAACTACATATGCTATAATAATGATTACAATGTTCATCTTGTAATGAAATATGCTAATATAATAATTGCAATATTCATTTTGTAACTGAGCATACTATTATATTGATTACAATGATGATTTTGTAACAGTTGACGCTAATATAATAATTACAATGTTTACTTTGTAACTGAACATGCTATTACAATGATTACAATGTTTATCTTGTAACTGAACATGCTATTATGTCGATTACAATCTTCATCTTTTAACTGAAAATGATATTTTAATGATTACAATGTTTATCATGCAACTGAGCATGCTTTTGTAATGATTACAATGTTCACTTCGTAACTGAACATGATATTATACCTTTTACAATGTTCATCTTGTAACTGGGCATGTTTTTTTAATGATTACAATGATCATCTTGTAACTGAGCACGCTATTGTAATGATTCCAATGTTCACCTTGTAACGGAGCACATTATTATAATGATTACAATGTTCATCTTGTAACTGAATATGCTATTGTAATGATTACAATGTCCATTTTGCAACTGAGCATGCTTGTATACTAATTACAATGTTCACTTTGTAACTGAACATGCTATTACAATGATTACAATGTTCATCTTGTAACTGAACATGCTATTATCTCGATTACAATCTTCATCTTGCAACTGAGCATGATATTATAATGATTACAATGTTCATCTTGTAACTGAACATGCTAATGTAATGATTACAATGTCCATTTTGCAACTGAGCATGGTTTTACACTGATTACAATGTCCACCTTGTAACTGATGATGTTTTTATAATGATTACAGTGTTCATCTTGTAACTACATATGCTATAATAATGATTACAATGTTCATCTTGTTATGAAATATGCTAATATAATGATTGCAATATTCATTTTGTAACTGTGCATGCTATTATATTGATTACAATGATGATTTTGTAACCGTTAAGGCTATTATAATGATTACAATGTTTACTTTGTAACTGAACATGCTATTACAATGATTACAATGTTCATCATGCAACTAAACATGCTATTATGTCGATTACAATTTTCATCTTGTAACTGAAAATGATATTATAATGATTACAATGTTTATCTTGCAACTGAGCATGCTATTATAATGATTATAATGTTCACTTCGTAACTGAACATGCTATTTTAACTTTTACAATGTTCATCTTGTAACCGTTGACGCTATTATAATGATTACAATGTTCACCTTGTAACTGAGCATGCTATTATAATAATTTTAATGATCATTTTGTCACTGAACGTGCTATTTTAATAATTTTAATGTTCATTTTGTAAATGAACACGGTATTAGGTTATTATAATGTTCATCTTGTAACTGAATATGCTATTATAATGATTACAATGTTTATCTTGCCACTGAACATTCTATTATAATGATTTCAATGTTCATTTTGTATCTGAACACGCTATTTTAACTTTTACAATGTTCATCTTGTAACCGTTGACGCTATTATAATGATTACAATGTTCACCTTGTAACTGAGCATGCTATTATAATAATTTTAATAATCATTTTGTCACTGAACGTGCTATTTTAATAATTTTAATGTTCATTTTGTAAATGAACACGGTATTAGGTTATTATAATGTTCATCTTGTAACTGAATATGCTATTATAATGATTACAATGTTCATCTTGCCAATGAACATTCTATTATAATGATTTCAATGTTCATTTTGTAACTGAACACGCTATTAAATTATTACAATGGTAATCTAGTAACTGAACATGCTATTACAATGATTACAGTGTTCGTCTTGTAACTGACCATGCTGTTATTATGATTACAATGTTCATCTTGTAACTGAACATGCTAAAATAATGATTACAATGTTCATTTTGCAACAGAACATGCTTTTATACTGATTACAATGCTCATCTTATAACTACATATGCTATAATAATGATTACAATGTTCATCTTGTAATGAAATATGCTAATATAATGATTGCAATATTCATTTTGCAACTAGGCATGCTATTATATTGATTATAATGATGATTTTGTAACAGTTGACGCTATTATAATGATTACAATGTTCACCTTGTAACTGAGCATGCTATTATAATGATTTAAATGTTCACCTTGTCACTGAACGTGCTATTATAACAATTTTAATGTTCATTTTGTAACTGAACACAGTATTAGGTTATTATAATGTTCATCTTGTAACTGAATATGCTATTATAATGATTGCAATGTTTATCTTGGCACTGAACATTCTCTTATAATGGTTTCAATGTTCATTTTGTAACTGAACACGCTATTAAATTATTACAATGTTCATCCTGTAACTGAACATGCTATTATAATAATTACAATGTTCATATTGTAACTGAGCACCCTATTGTAATGATTACAATGTTCACCTTGTAACTGAGCACATTATTATAATGATTACAATGTTCATCTTGTACCTAAATATGCTATTGTAATGATTACAATGTCCATTTTGCAACTGAGCATGCTTGTATTCTAATTACAATGTTCACCTTGCAACTGATGATGTTTTTATAATGATTACAATGTTCATCTTGTAACTGAACATGCTATTATGTTGATTACAATGTTCACTTTGTAACTGAACATGCTATTACAATGATTACAATGTTCATCTTGTAACTAAACATGCTATTATGTCGATTACAATGTTCACTTTGTAACTGAACATGCTATTACAATGATTACAATGTTCATCTTGTAACTGAACATGCTATTATGTCGATTACAATCTTCATCTTGCAACTGAGCATGATATTATAATGATTACAATGTTCATCTTGTAATTGAACGTGCTAATATAATGAATACAATGTTCATTTTGTAACTGATGATGTTATTATAATGTTACAATATTCATCTTGTAACTGAATATGCTAATGTAATGATTACAATGTCCATTTTGCAACTGAGCATGCTTTTATACTGATTAAAATGTCCACCTTGTAACTGAACATGCTATTATAATGATTTAAATGTTCATCTAGTAACTGAGCATGTTTTTATAATGATTACAATGTTCACCTTGTAACTGAACATGCTTTTATAATGATTACAATGTTCATCTTGTAATTGAACGTGCTAATATAATGAATACAATGTTTGTTTGTAACTGATGATGTTATTATAATGATTACAATATTCATCTTGTAAGTTAATATGCTAATGTAATGATTACAATGTCCATTTTGCAACTGACAATGCTTTTATACTGATTACAATGTTCACCTTGTCACTGATGATGTTTTTATAATGATTACAATGTTCATCTTGTAACTACATATGCTATAATACTGATTACAATGTTCATCTTGTAATGAAATATGCTAATATAGTAACTGCAATATTAATTTTGTAACTGAGCATGCTATTATATTGATTACAATGATGATTTTGTAACCGTTGACGCTATTATAATGATTACAATATTAATTTTGTAACTGAGCATGCTATTATACTGATTACAATGTTCATCTTGTAACTGAACATGCTATTATAATGATTACAATGTTCATGTTGTAACTGAACATGCCATTATACTGATAACAATGTTCATCTTGTAACTGGGCATACTAGTATAATGATTACAATGTTCATTTTGTAACTAAACATGCTATTATGTCGATTACAATGTTCACTTTGTAACTGAATATGCTATTATATTGATTACAATGTTCATCTTGTAACTGAACATCCTAATATACTGATTACAATGTTCATCTGGTAACTGAGTGAGTGCTTGGGTCTTAACGTCGTTCTCTCTGGTAACTGAACATGTTATTATAATGATTACAATGTTCATCTTGTAACTGAGCATACTAGTATAATGATTACATTGTTAATTTTGTAACTGAGCATGCTATTATACTGATTACAATGTTCATCTTGTAATTGAGCATGCTATTATAATGATTACAATGTTTATGTTGTTACTGAACATGCTATTATACTGATAACAATGTTCATCTTGTAACTAAGCATGATATTATAATAATTACAATGTTCATTTAGTAAGTGAACATGCTTTTATAATAATTACAATGTTCATCTTGTAACTGAACGTCCTAATATGATGATTACAATGATCATCTTGTAAGTAAACATGTTATTATAATGATTACAATGTTCACCTTGTAAATGAACATGCCATTACAATAACTAAAATATTTATCTTGTAACTGAACATGCTATTATATCAATTACAATCCTCACGTTTCAACTAAACGTGCTAATATAATGATTACAATGTTTATCTTGTAACTGAAGATGCTATTATAATAATTACAAAGGGTGTCTTGTAACTGAACGTGCTATTCTAGTAATTACAATAATCACCTCGTAACTGAACATGCTATTATAATGATTACAATGTTCACCATGTCACTGAAAGTGATATTATAATAGTTTTAATGTTCATTTTGTAACTGAACACGGTATTAGGTTATTGCAATGTTCATCCTGTAACCGAATATGCTATAATACTGATTACAATGTTCATCTTGTAACTGAGCATGCTATTACAATGATTACAGTGTTCATCTTGTAACTGACCATGCTGTTATTATGATTACAATGTTCATCTTGTAACTGAACATACAATTATAAGGATTACAATGTTCACTTTGTAACTGAACATGCTATTACAATGATTACAATGTTCATCTTGTAACTGAACATGCTATTATGTCGATTACAATCTTCATCTTGCAACTGAGCATGATATTATAATGATTACAATGTTCATCTTGTAATTGAACGTGCTAATATAATAAATACAATGTTCATTTTGTAACTGATGATGTTATTATAATGTTACAATATTCATCTTGTAACTGAATATGCTAATGTAATGATTACAATGTCCATTTTGCAACTGAGCATGCTTTTATACTGATTAAAATGTCCACCTTGTAACTGAACATGCTATTATAATGATTTAATTGTTCATCTAGTAACTGAGCATGTTTTTATAATGATTACAATGTTCACCTTGTAACTGAACATGCTTTTATAATGATTACAATGTTCATCTTGTAATTGAACGTGCTAATATAATGAATACAATGTTTTTTTGTAACTGATGATGTTATTATAATGATTACAATATTCATCTTGTAAGTTAATATGCTAATGTAATGATTACAATGTCCATTTTGCAACTGACAATGCTTTTATACTGATTACAATGTTCACCTTGTCACTGATGATGTTTTTATAATGATTACAATGTTCATCTTGTAACTACATATGCTATAATACTGATTACAATGTTCATCTTGTAATGAAATATGCTAATATAGTAACTGCAATATTAATTTTGTAACTGAGCATGCTATTATATTGATTACAATGATGATTTTGTAACCGTTGACGCTATTATAATGATTACAATATTAATTTTGTAACTGAGCATGCTATTATACTGATTACAATGTTCATCTTGTAACTGAACATGCTATTATAATGATTACAATGTTCATGTTGTAACTGAACATGCCATTATACTGATAACAATGTTCATCTTGTAACTGGGCAAACTAGTATAATGATTACAATGTTCATTTTGTAACTGAGCATGCTATTATACTGATTACAATTTTTTTCTTTTAATTGAGCATGCTATTATAATAATTACATTGCTCATCTCGTATTTGAGCAAGCTATTATAATTATTACAATGTTCATCTTGTAATTGAGCATACTAGTATAATGATTACAATTTTAATTTTGTAACTGAGCATGCTATTTTACTGATTACAATGTTCATCTTGTAATTGAGCATGCTATTATAATGATTACAATGTTCATGTTGTAACTGAACATGCTATGATATTGATAACAATGTTCATCTTGTAACTAAACATAACATTACAATAATTACAATGTTCATTTTGTAACTGAATATGCTATTATATTGATTACAATGTTCATCTTGTAACTGAACATCCTAATATAATGATTACAATGTTCATCTGGTAACTGAGTGAGTGCTTGGGTCTTAACGTCGTTCTCTCTGGTAACTGAACATGTTATTATAATGATTACAATGTTCATCTTGTAACTGAGCACATTATTATAATGATTACAACATCATCTTGTACCTGAATATGCTATTGTAATGATTACAATGTCCATTTTGCAACTGAGCATGCTTGTATACTGATTACAATGTTCACCTTGCAACTGATGATGTTTTTATAATGATTACAATGTTCATCTGGTAACTGAACATGCAATTATAAGGATTACAATGTTCACTTTGTAACTGAACATGCTATTACAATGATTACAATGTTCATCTTGTAACTGAACATGCTATTATGTCGATTACAATATTCATCTTGCAACTGAGCATGATATTATAATGATTACAATGATCATCTTGTAATTGAACGTGCTAATATAATGAATACAATGTTCATTTTGTAACTGATGATGTTATTATAATGATAACAATATTCATCTTGTAACTGAATATGCTAATGTAATAATTATAATGTCCATTCTCCAACTGAGCATGCTTTTATACTGATTACAATGTCCACCTTGTAACTGAACATGCTATTATAATGACTTCAATGTTAATCTTGTAACTGAGCATGTTTTTATAATGATTACAATGTTCACCTTGCAACTAAACATGCTTTTATAATGATTACAATGTTCATCTTGTAAATGAACGTGCTAATATAATGAATACAATGTTTATTTTGTAACTGATGATGTTATTATAATGATTACAATATTCATCTTGTAAGTGAATATGCTAATGTAATGATTACAATGTCCATTTTGCAACTGAGCATGCTTTTATACTGATTACAATGTTCACCTTGTAACTGATGATGTTTTTATAATGATTACAATGTTCATCTTGTAACTGAGCACTCTATTGTAATGATTACAATGTTCACCTTGTAACTGAGCACATTATTATAATGATTACAATGTTCATCATGTAACTGACTATGCTATTGTAATGATTACACTGTCCATTTTGCAACTGAGCATGCTTGTATACTGATAACAATGTTCACCTTGCAACTGATGATGTTTTTATAATGATTACAATGTTCATCTTGTAACTGAACATGCAATTATAAGGATTACAATGTTCACTTTGTAACTGAACATGCTATTACAATGATTACAATGTTCATCTTGTAACTGAACATGCTATTATGTCGATTACAATCTTCATCTTGAAACTGAGCATGATATTATAATGATTACAATGTTCATCTTGTAGTTTAACGTGCTAATATAATGAATACAATGTTCATTTTGTAACTGATGATGTTATTATAATAATTACAATGTTCATCTTGTAAGTGAATATGCTAATGTAATGATTACAATGTCCATTTTGCAACTGAGCATGCTTTTATACTGATTACAATGTCCACCTTGTAACTGAACATGCTATTATAATGATTACAATGTTCATCTTGTAACTGAGCATGTTTTTATAAGGATTACAATGTTCACCTTGCAACTGAACATGCTGTTTATAATGATTACAATGTTCATCTTGTAATTGAACGTGCTAATATAATGAATACAATGTTTATTTTGTAACTGATGATGTTATTATAATGATTACAATATTCATCTTGTAAGTGAATATGATTATAATGATTACAATGTCCATTTTGCAACTGAGTATGCTTTTATACTGATTACAATGTTCACCTTGTAACTGATGATGTTTTTAAAATGATTACAATGTTTATCTTGTAACTACATATGCTATAATAATGATTACAATGTTCATCTTGTAATGAAATATGCTAATATAATAATTGCAATATTCATTTTGTAACTGAGCATACTATTATATTGATTACAATGATGATTTTGTAACAGTTGACGCTAATATAATAATTACAATGTTTACTTTGTAACTGAACATGCTATTACAATGATTACAATGTTTATCTTGTAACTGAACATGCTATTATGTCGATTACAATCTTCATCTTTTAACTGAAAATGATATTTTAATAATTACAATGTTTATCATGCAACTGAGCATGCTTTTGTAATGATTACAATGTTCACTTCGTAACTGAACATGATATTATACCTTTTACAATGTTCATCTTGTAACTGGGCATGTTTTTTTAATGATTACAATGATCATCTTGTAACTGAGCACGCTATTGTAATGATTCCAATGTTCACCTTGTAACGGAGCACATTATTATAATGATTACAATGTTCATCTTGTAACTGAATATGCTATTGTAATGATTACACTGTCCATTTTGCAACTGAGCATGCTTGTATACTAATTACAATGTTCACTTTGTAACTGAACATGCTATTACAATGATTACAATGTTCATCTTGTAACTGAACATGCTATTATCTCGATTACAATCTTCATCTTGCAACTGAGCATGATATTATAATGATTACAATGTTCATCTTGTAACTGAACATGCTAATGTAATGATTACAATGTCCATTTTGCAACTGAGCATGGTTTTACACTGATTACAATGTCCACCTTGTAACTGATGATGTTTTTATAATGATTACAGTGTTCATCTTGTAACTACATATGCTATAATAATGATTACAATGTTCATCTTGTTATGAAATATGCTAATATAATGATTGCAATATTCATTTTGTAACTGTGCATGCTATTATATTGATTACAATGATGATTTTGTAACCGTTAAGGCTATTATAATGATTACAATGTTTACTTTGTAACTGAACATGCTATTACAATGATTACAATGTTCATCATGCAACTAAACATGCTATTATGTCGATTACAATTTTCATCTTGTAACTGAAAATGATATTATAATGATTACAATGTTTATCTTGCAACTGAGCATGCTATTATAATGATTATAATGTTCACTTCGTAACTGAACATGCTATTTTAACTTTTACAATGTTCATCTTGTAACCGTTGACGCTATTATAATGATTACAATGTTCACCTTGTAACTGAGCATGCTATTATAATAATTTTAATGATCATTTTGTCACTGAACGTGCTATTTTAATAATTTTAATGTTCATTTTGTAAATGAACACGGTATTAGGTTATTATAATGTTCATCTTGTAACTGAATATGCTATTATAATGATTACAATGTTTATCTTGCCACTGAACATTCTATTATAATGATTTCAATGTTCATTTTGTATCTGAACACGCTATTTTAACTTTTACAATGTTCATCTTGTAACCGTTGACGCTATTATAATGATTACAATGTTCACCTTGTAACTGAGCATGCTATTATAATAATTTTAATGATCATTTTGTCACTGAACGTGCTATTTTAATAATTTTAATGTTCATTTTGTAAATGAACACGGTATTAGGTTATTATAATGTTCATCTTGTAACTGAATATGCTATTATAATGATTACAATGTTCATCTTGCCAATGAACATTCTATTATAATGATTTCAATGTTCATTTTGTAACTGAACACGCTATTAAATTATTACAATGGTAATCTAGTAACTGAACATGCTATTACAATGATTACAGTGTTCGTCTTGTAACTGACCATGCTGTTATTATGATTACAATGTTCATCTTGTAACTGAACATGCTAAAATAATGATTACAATGTTCATTTTGCAACAGAACATGCTTTTATACTGATTACAATGCTCATCTTATAACTACATATGCTATAATAATGATTACAATGTTCATCTTGTAATGAAATATGCTAATATAATGATTGCAATATTCATTTTGCAACTAGGCATGCTATTATATTGATTATAATGATGATTTTGTAACAGTTGACGCTATTATAATGATTACAATGTTCACCTTGTAACTGAGCATGCTATTATAATGATTTAAATGTTCACCTTGTCACTGAACGTGCTATTATAACAATTTTAATGTTCATTTTGTAACTGAACACAGTATTAGGTTATTATAATGTTCATCTTGTAACTGAATATGCTATTATAATGATTGCAATGTTTATCTTGTAACTGAACATGCTATTATGTCGATTACAATCTTCATCTTTTAACTGAAAATGATATTTTAATAATTACAATGTTTATCATGCAACTGAGCATGCTTTTGTAATGATTACAATGTTCACTTCGTCACTGAACATGATACTATACCTTTTACAATGTTCATCTTGTAACTGGGCATGTTTTTTTAATGATTACAATGATCATCTTGTAACTGAGCACGCTATTGTAATGATTCCAATGTTCACCTTGTAACGGAGCACATTATTATAATGATTACAATGTTCATCTTGTAACTGAATATGCTATTGTAATGATTACACTGTCCATTTTGCAACTGAGCATGCTTGTATACTAATTACAATGTTCACTTTGTAACTGAACATGCTATTACAATGATTACAATGTTCATCTTGTAACTGAACATGCTATTATCTCGATTACAATCTTCATCTTGCAACTGAGCATGATATTATAATGATTACAATGTTCATCTTGTAACTGAACATGCTAATGTAATGATTACAATGTCCATTTTGCAACTGAGCATGGTTTTACACTGATTACAATGTCCACCTTGTAACTGATGATGTTTTTATAATGATTACAGTGTTCATCTTGTAACTACATATGCTATAATAATGATTACAATGTTCATCTTGTTATGAAATATGCTAATATAATGATTGCAATATTCATTTTGTAACTGTGCATGCTATTATATTGATTACAATGATGATTTTGTAACCGTTAAGGCTATTATAATGATTACAATGTTTACTTTGTAACTGAACATGCTATTACAATGATTACAATCTTCATCATGCAACTAAACATGCTATTATGTCGATTACAATTTTCATCTTGTAACTGAAAATGATATTATAATGATTACAATGTTTATCTTGCAACTGAGCATGCTATTATAATGATTATAATGTTCACTTCGTAACTGAACATGCTATTTTAACTTTTACAATGTTCATCTTGTAACCGTTGACGCTATTATAATGATTACAATGTTCACCTTGTAACTGAGCATGCTATTATAATAATTTTAATGATCATTTTGTCACTGAACGTGCTATTTTAATAATTTTAATGTTCATTTTGTAAATGAACACGGTATTAGGTTATTATAATGTTCATCTTGTAACTGAATATGCTATTATAATGATTACAATGTTTATCTTGCCACTGAACATTCTATTATAATGATTTCAATGTTCATTTTGTATCTGAACACGCTATTTTAACTTTTACAATGTTCATCTTGTAACCGTTGACGCTATTATAATGATTACAATGTTCACCTTGTAACTGAGCATGCTATTATAATAATTTTAATGATCATTTTGTCACTGAACGTGCTATTTTAATAATTTTAATGTTCATTTTGTAAATGAACACGGTATTAGGTTATTATAATGTTCATCTTGTAACTGAATATGCTATTATAATGATTACAATGTTCATCTTGCCAATGAACATTCTATTATAATGATTTCAATGTTCATTTTGTAACTGAACACGCTATTAAATTATTACAATGGTAATCTAGTAACTGAACATGCTATTACAATGATTACAGTGTTCATCTTGTAACTGACCATGCTGTTATTATGATTACAATGTTCATCTTGTAACTGAACATGCTAAAATAATGATTACAATGTTCATTTTGCAACAGAACATGCTTTTATACTGATTACAATGCTCATCTTATAACTACATATGCTATAATAATGATTACAATGTTCATCTTGTAATGAAATATGCTAATATAATGATTGCAATATTCATTTTGCAACTAGGCATGCTATTATATTGATTATAATGATGATTTTGTAACAGTTGACGCTATTATAATGATTACAATGTTCACCTTGTAACTGAGCATGCTATTATAATGATTTAAATGTTCACCTTGTCACTGAACGTGCTATTATAACAATTTTAATGTTCATTTTGTAACTGAACACAGTATTAGGTTATTATAATGTTCATCTTGTAACTGAATATGCTATTATAATGATTGCAATGTTTATCTTGGCACTGAACATTCTCTTATAATGGTTTCAATGTTCATTTTGTAACTGAACACGCTATTAAATTATTACAATGTTCATCCTGTAACTGAACATGCTATTATAATTATTACAATGTTCATATTGTAACTGAGCACCCTATTGTAATGATTACAATGTTCACCTTGTAACTGAGCACATTATTATAATGATTACAATGTTCATCTTGTACCTAAATATGCTATTGTAATGATTACAATGTCCATTTTGCAACTGAGCATGCTTGTATTCTAATTACAATGTTCACCTTGCAACTGATGATGTTTTTATAATGATTACAATGTTCATCTTGTAACTGAACATGCTATTATGTCGATTACAATGTTCACTTTGTAACTGAACATGCTATTACAATGATTACAATGTTCATCTTGTAACTAAACATGCTATTATGTCGATTACAATGTTCACTTTGTAACTGAACATGCTATTACAATGATTACAATGTTCATCTTGTAACTGAACATGCTATTATGTCGATTACAATCTTCATCTTGCAACTGAGCATGATATTATAATGATTACAATGTTCATCTTGTAATTGAACGTGCTAATATAATGAATACAATGTTCATTTTGTAACTGATGATGTTATTATAATGTTACAATATTCATCTTGTAACTGAATATGCTAATGTAATGATTACAATGTCCATTTTGCAACTGAGCATGCTTTTATACTGATTAAAATGTCCACCTTGTAACTGAACATGCTATTATAATGATTTAAATGTTCATCTAGTAACTGAGCATGTTTTTATAATGATTACAATGTTCACCTTGTAACTGAACATGCTTTTATAATGATTACAATGTTCATCTTGTAATTGAACGTGCTAATATAATGAATACAATGTTTGTTTGTAACTGATGATGTTATTATAATGATTACAATATTCATCTTGTAAGTTAATATGCTAATGTAATGATTACAATGTCCATTTTGCAACTGAGAATGCTTTTATACTGATTACAATGTTCACCTTGTCACTGATGATGTTTTTATAATGATTACAATGTTCATCTTGTAACTACATATGCTATAATACTGATTACAATGTTCATCTTGTAATGAAATATGCTAATATAGTAACTGCAATAATAATTTTGTAACTGAGCATGCTATTATATTGATTACAATGATGATTTTGTAACCGTTGACGCTATTATAATGATTACAATATTAATTTTGTAACTGAGCATGCTATTATACTGATTACAATGTTCATCTTGTAACTGAACATGCTATTATAATGATTACAATGTTCATCTTGTAACTGAACATGCCATTATACTGATAACAATGTTCATCTTGTAACTGGGCATACTAGTATAATGATTACAATGTTCATTTTGTAACTAAACATGCTATTATGTCGATTACAATGTTCACTTTGTAACTGAATATGCTATTATATTGATTACAATGTTCATCTTGTAACTGAACATCCTAATATACTGATTACAATGTTCATCTGGTAACTGAGTGAGTGCTTGGGTCTTAACGTCGTTCTCTCTGGTAACTGAACATGTTATTATAATGATTACAATGTTCATCTTGTAACTGAGCATACTAGTATAATGATTACATTGTTAATTTTGTAACTGAGCATGCTAATATACTGATTACAATGTTCATCTTGTAATTGAGCATGCTATTATAATGATTACAATGTTTATGTTGTTACTGAACATGCTATTATACTGATAACAATGTTCATCTTGTAACTAAGCATGATATTATAATAATTACAATGTTCATTTAGTAAGTGAACATGCTTTTATAATAATTACAATGTTCATCTTGTAACTGAACGTCCTAATATGATGATTACAATGATCATCTTGTAAGTAAACATGTTATTATAATGATTACAATGTTCACCTTGTAAATGAACATGCCATTACAATAACTAAAATATTTATCTTGTAACTGAACATGCTATTATATCAATTACAATCCTCACGTTTCAACTAAACGTGCTAATATAATGATTACAATGTTTATCTTGTAACTGAAGATGCTATTATAATAATTACAAAGGGTGTCTTGTAACTGAACGTGCTATTCTAGTAATTACAATACTCACCTCGTAACTGAACATGCTATTATAATGATTACAGTGTTCACCATGTCACTGAAAGTGATATTATAATAGTTTTAATGTTCATTTTGTAACTGAACACGGTATTAGGTTATTGCAATGTTCATCCTGTAACCGAATATGCTATAATACTGATTACAATGTTCATCTTGTAACTGAGCATGCTATTACAATGATTACAGTGTTCATCTTGTAACTGACCATGCTGTTATTATGATTACAATGTTCATCTTGTAACTGAACATGCTAAAATAATGATTACAATGTTCATTTTGCAACAGAACATGCTTTTATACTGATTACAATGCTCATCTTATAACTACATATGCTATAATAATGATTACAATGTTCATCTTGTAATGAAATATGCTAATATAATAATTGCAATATTCATTTTGTAACTAGGCATGCTATTATATTGATTACATTGATGATTTTGAAACAGTTGACGCTATTATAATGATTACAATGTTCACCTTGTAACTGAGCATGCTATTATAATGATTTAAATGTTCACCTTGTCACTGAACGTGCTATTATCACAATTTTAATGTTCATTTTGTAACTGAACACAGTATTAGGTTATTATAATGTTCATCTTGTAACTGAATATGCTATTATAATGATTGCAATGTTTATCTTGGCACTGAACATTCTCTTATAATGGTTTCAATGTTCATTTTGTAACTGAACACGCTATTAAATTATTACAATGTTCATATTGTAACTGAGCACGATATTGTAATGATTACAATGTTCACCTTGTAACTGAGCACATTATTATAATGATTACAACATCATCTTGTACCTGAATATGCTATTGTAATGATTACAATGTCCATTTTGCAACTGAGCATGCTTGTATACTGATTACAATGTTCACCTTGCAACTGATGATGTTTTTATAATGATTACAATGTTCATCTGGTAACTGAACATGCAATTATAAGGATTACAATGTTCACTTTGTAACTGAACATGCTATTACAATGATTACAATGTTCATCTTGTAACTGAACATGCTATTATGTCGATTACAATATTCATCTTGCAACTGAGCATGATATTATAATGATTACAATGATCATCTTGTAATTGAACGTGCTAATATAATGAATACAATGTTCATTTTGTAACTGATGATGTTATTATAATGATTACAATATTCATCTTGTAACTGAATATGCTAATGTAATAATTATAATGTCCATTCTCCAACTGAGCATGCTTTTATACTGATTACAATGTCCACCTTGTAACTGAACATGCTATTATAATGACTTCAATGTTAATCTTGTAACTGAGCATGTTTTTATAATGATTACAATGTTCACCTTGCAACTAAACATGCTTTTATAATGATTACAATGTTCATCTTGTAATTGAACGTGCTAATATAATGAATACAATGTTTATTTTGTAACTGATGATGTTATTATAATGATTACAATATTCATCTTGTAAGTGAATATGCTAATGTAATGATTACAATGTCCATTTTGCAACTGAGCATGCTTTTATACTGATTACAATGTTCACCTTGTAACTGATGATGTTTTTATAATGATTACAATGTTCATCTTGTAACTGAGCACTCTTTTGTAATGATTACAATGTTCACCTTGTAACTGAGCACATTATTATAATGATTACAATGTTCATCATGTAACTGACTATGCTATTGTAATGATTACACTGTCCATTTTGCAACTGAGCATGCTTGTATACTGATAACAATGTTCACCTTGCAACTGATGATGTTTTTATAATGATTACAATGTTCATCTTGTAACTGAACATGCAATTATAAGGATTACAATGTTCACTTTGTAACTGAACATGCTATTACAATGATTACAATGTTCATCTTGTAACTGAACATGCTATTATGTCGATTACAATCTTCATCTTGAAACTGAGCATGATATTATAATGATTACAATGTTCATCTTGTAGTTTAACGTGCTAATATAATGAATACAATGTTCATTTTGTAACTGATGATGTTATTATAATAATTACAATGTTCATCTTGTAAGTGAATATGCTAATGTAATGATTACAATGTCCATTTTGCAACTGAGCATGCTTTTATACTGATTACAATGTCCACCTTGTAACTGAACATGCTATTATAATGATTACAATGTTCATCTTGTAACTGAGCATGTTTTTATAACGATTACAATGTTCACCTTGCAACTGAACATGCTGTTTATAATGATTACAATGTTCATCTTGTAATTGAACGTGCTAATATAATGAATACAATGTTTATTTTGTAACTGATGATGTTATTATAATGATTACAATATTCATCTTGTAAGTGAATATGATTATAATGATTACAATGTCCATTTTGCAACTGAGTATGCTTTTATACTGATTACAATGTTCACCTTGTAACTGATGATGTTTTTAAAATGATTACAATGTTTATCTTGTAACTACATATGCTATAATAATGATTACAATGTTCATCTTGTAATGAAATATGCTAATATAATAATTGCAATATTCATTTTGTAACTGAGCATACTATTATATTGATTACAATGATGATTTTGTAACAGTTGACGCTAATATAATAATTACAATGTTTACTTTGTAACTGAACATGCTATTACAATGATTACAATGTTTATCTTGTAACTGAACATGCTATTATGTCGATTACAATCTTCATCTTTTAACTGAAAATGATATTTTAATGATTACAATGTTTATCATGCAACTGAGCATGCTTTTGTAATGATTACAATGTTCACTTCGTAACTGAACATGATATTATACCTTTTACAATGTTCATCTTGTAACTGGGCATGTTTTTTTAATGATTACAATGATCATCTTGTAACTGAGCACGCTATTGTAATGATTCCAATGTTCACCTTGTAACGGAGCACATTATTATAATGATTACAATGTTCATCTTGTAACTGAATATGCTATTGTAATGATTACAATGTCCATTTTGCAACTGAGCATGCTTGTATACTAATTACAATGTTCACTTTGTAACTGAACATGCTATTACAATGATTACAATGTTCATCTTGTAACTGAACATGCTATTATCTCGATTACAATCTTCATCTTGCAACTGAGCATGATATTATAATGATTACAATGTTCATCTTGTAACTGAACATGCTAATGTAATGATTACAATGTCCATTTTGCAACTGAGCATGGTTTTACACTGATTACAATGTCCACCTTGTAACTGATGATGTTTTTATAATGATTACAGTGTTCATCTTGTAACTACATATGCTATAATAATGATTACAATGTTCATCTTGTTATGAAATATGCTAATATAATGATTGCAATATTCATTTTGTAACTGTGCATGCTATTATATTGATTACAATGATGATTTTGTAACCGTTAAGGCTATTATAATGATTACAATGTTTACTTTGTAACTGAACATGCTATTACAATGATTACAATGTTCATCATGCAACTAAACATGCTATTATGTCGATTACAATTTTCATCTTGTAACTGAAAATGATATTATAATGATTACAATGTTTATCTTGCAACTGAGCATGCTATTATAATGATTATAATGTTCACTTCGTAACTGAACATGCTATTTTAACTTTTACAATGTTCATCTTGTAACCGTTGACGCTATTATAATGATTACAATGTTCACCTTGTAACTGAGCATGCTATTATAATAATTTTAATGATCATTTTGTCACTGAACGTGCTATTTTAATAATTTCAATGTTCATTTTGTAAATGAACACGGTATTAGGTTATTATAATGTTCATCTTGTAACTGAATATGCTATTATAATGATTACAATGTTTATCTTGCCACTGAACATTCTATTATAATGATTTCAATGTTCATTTTGTATCTGAACACGCTATTTTAACTTTTACAATGTTCATCTTGTAACCGTTGACGCTATTATAATGATTACAATGTTCACCTTGTAACTGAGCATGCTATTATAATAATTTTAATGATCATTTTGTCACTGAACGTGCTATTTTTATAATTTTAATGTTCATTTTGTAAATGAACACGGTATTAGGTTATTATAATGTTCATCTTGTAACTGAATATGCTATTATAATGATTACAATGTTCATCTTGCCAATGAACATTCTATTATAATGATTTCAATGTTCATTTTGTAACTGAACACGCTATTAAATTATTACAATGGTAATCTAGTAACTGAACATGCTATTACAATGATTACAGTGTTCATCTTGTAACTGACCATGCTGTTATTATGATTACAATGTTCATCTTGTAACTGAACATGCTAAAATAATGATTACAATGTTCATTTTGCAACAGAACATGCTTTTATACTGATTACAATGCTCATCTTATAACTACATATGCTATAATAATGATTACAATGTTCATCTTGTAATGAAATATGCTAATATAATGATTGCAATATTCATTTTGCAACTAGGCATGCTATTATATTGATTATAATGATGATTTTGTAACAGTTGACGCTATTATAATGATTACAATGTTCACCTTGTAACTGAGCATGCTATTATAATGATTTAAATGTTCACCTTGTCACTGAACGTGCTATTATAACAATTTTAATGTTCATTTTGTAACTGAACACAGTATTAGGTTATTATAATGTTCATCTTGTAACTGAATATGCTATTATAATGATTGCAATGTTTATCTTGGCACTGAACATTCTCTTATAATGGTTTCAATGTTCATTTTGTAACTGAACACGCTATTAAATTATTACAATGTTCATCCTGTAACTGAACATGCTATTATAATGATTACAATGTTCATATTGTAACTGAGCACCCTATTGTAATGATTACAATGTTCACCTTGTAACTGAGCACATTATTATAATGATTACAATGTTCATCTTGTACCTAAATATGCTATTGTAATGATTACAATGTCCATTTTGCAACTGAGCATGCTTGTATTCTAATTACAATGTTCACCTTGCAACTGATGATGTTTTTATAATGATTACAATGTTCATCTTGTAACTGAACATGCTATTATGTCGATTACAATGTTCACTTTGTAACTGAACATGCTATTACAATGATTACAATGTTCATCTTGTAACTAAACATGCTATTATGTCGATTACAATGTTCACTTTGTAACTGAACATGCTATTACAATGATTACAATGTTCATCTTGTAACTGAACATGCTATTATGTCGATTACAATCTTCATCTTGCAACTGAGCATGATATTATAATGATTACAATGTTCATCTTGTAATTGAACGTGCTAATATAATGAATACAATGTTCATTTTGTAACTGATGATGTTATTATAATGTTACAATATTCATCTTGTAACTGAATATGCTAATGTAATGATTACAATGTCCATTTTGCAACTGAGCATGCTTTTATACTGATTAAAATGTCCACCTTGTAACTGAACATGCTATTATAATGATTTAAATGTTCATCTAGTAACTGAGCATGTTTTTATAATGATTACAATGTTCACCTTGTAACTGAACATGCTTTTATAATGATTACAATGTTCATCTTGTAATTGAACGTGCTAATATAATGAATACAATGTTTGTTTGTAACTGATGATGTTATTATAATGATTACAATATTCATCTTGTAAGTTAATATGCTAATGTAATGATTACAATGTCCATTTTGCAACTGACAATGCTTTTATACTGATTACAATGTTCACCTTGTCACTGATGATGTTTTTATAATGATTACAATGTTCATCTTGTAACTACATATGCTATAATACTGATTACAATGTTCATCTTGTAATGAAATATGCTAATATAGTAACTGCAATATTAATTTTGTAACTGAGCATGCTATTATATTGATTACAATGATGATTTTGTAACCGTTGACGCTATTATAATGATTACAATATTAATTTTGTAACTGAGCATGCTATTATACTGATTACAATGTTCATCTTGTAACTGAACATGCTATTATAATGATTACAATGTTCATGTTGTAACTGAACATGCCATTATACTGATAACAATGTTCATCTTGTAACTGGGCATACTAGTATAATGATTACAATGTTCATTTTGTAACTAAACATGCTATTATGTCGATTACAATGTTCACTTTGTAACTGGATATGCTATTATATTGATTACAATGTTCATCTTGTAACTGAACATCCTAATATAATGATTACAATGTTCATCTGGTAACTGAGTGAGTGCTTGGGTCTTAACGTCGTTCTCTCTGGTAACTGAACATGTTATTATAATGATTACAATGTTCATCTTGTAACTGAGCATACTAGTATAATGATTACATTGTTAATTTTGTAACTGAGCATGCTAATATACTGATTACAATGTTCATCTTGTAATTGAGCATGCTATTATAATGATTACAATGTTTATGTTGTTACTGAACATGCTATTATACTGATAACAATGTTCATCTTGTAACTAAGCATGATATTATAATAATTACAATGTTCATTTAGTAAGTGAACATGCTTTTATAATAATTACAATGTTCATCTTGTAACTGAACGTCCTAATATGATGATTACAATGATCATCTTGTAAGTAAACATGTTATTATAATGATTACAATGTTCACCTTGTAAATGAACATGCCATTACAATAACTAAAATATTTATCTTGTAACTGAACATGCTATTATATCAATTACAATCCTCACGTTTCAACTAAACGTGCTAATATAATGATTACAATGTTTATCTTGTAACTGAAGATGCTATTATAATAATTACAAAGGGTGTCTTGTAACTGAACGTGCTATTCTAGTAATTACAATACTCACCTCGTAACTGAACATGCTATTATAATGATTACAGTGTTCACCATGTCACTGAAAGTGATATTATAATAGTTTTAATGTTCATTTTGTAACTGAACACGGTATTAGGTTATTGCAATGTTCATCCTGTAACCGAATATGCTATAATACTGATTACAATGTTCATCTTGTAACTGAGCATGCTATTACAATGATTACAGTGTTCATCTTGTAACTGACCATGCTGTTATTATGATTACAATGTTCATCTTGTAACTGAACATGCTAAAATAATGATTACAATGTTCATTTTGCAACAGAACATGCTTTTATACTGATTACAATGCTCATCTTATAACTACATATGCTATAATAATGATTACAATGTTCATCTTGTAATGAAATATGCTAATATAATAATTGCAATATTCATTTTGTAACTAGGCATGCTATTATATTGATTACATTGATGATTTTGAAACAGTTGACGCTATTATAATGATTACAATGTTCACCTTGTAACTGAGCATGCTATTATAATGATTTAAATGTTCACCTTGTCACTGAACGTGCTATTATCACAATTTTAATGTTCATTTTGTAACTGAACACAGTATTAGGTTATTATAATGTTCATCTTGTAACTGAATATGCTATTATAATGATTGCAATGTTTATCTTGGCACTGAACATTCTCTTATAATGGTTTCAATGTTCATTTTGTAACTGAACACGCTATTAAATTATTACAATGTTCATATTGTAACTGAGCACGATATTGTAATGATTACAATGTTCACCTTGTAACTGAGCACATTATTATAATGATTACAACATCATCTTGTACCTGAATATGCTATTGTAATGATTACAATGTCCATTTTGCAACTGAGCATGCTTGTATACTGATTACAATGTTCACCTTGCAACTGATGATGTTTTTATAATGATTACAATGTTCATCTGGTAACTGAACATGCAATTATAAGGATTACAATGTTCACTTTGTAACTGAACATGCTATTACAATGATTACAATGTTCATCTTGTAACTGAACATGCTATTATGTCGATTACAATATTCATCTTGCAACTGAGCATGATATTATAATGATTACAATGATCATCTTGTAATTGAACGTGCTAATATAATGAATACAATGTTCATTTTGTAACTGATGATGTTATTATAATGATTACAATATTCATCTTGTAACTGAATATGCTAATGTAATAATTATAATGTCCATTCTCCAACTGAGCATGCTTTTATACTGATTACAATGTCCACCTTGTAACTGAACATGCTATTATAATGACTTCAATGTTAATCTTGTAACTGAGCATGTTTTTATAATGATTACAATGTTCACCTTGCAACTAAACATGCTTTTATAATGATTACAATGTTCATCTTGTAATTGAACGTGCTAATATAATGAATACAATGTTTATTTTGTAACTGATGATGTTATTATAATGATTACAATATTCATCTTGTAAGTGAATATGCTAATGTAATGATTACAATGTCCATTTTGCAACTGAGCATGCTTTTATACTGATTACAATGTTCACCTTGTAACTGATGATGTTTTTATAATGATTACAATGTTCATCTTGTAACTGAGCACTCTTTTGTAATGATTACAATGTTCACCTTGTAACTGAGCACATTATTATAATGATTACAATGTTCATCATGTAACTGACTATGCTATTGTAATGATTACACTGTCCATTTTGCAACTGAGCATGCTTGTATACTGATAACAATGTTCACCTTGCAACTGATGATGTTTTTATAATGATTACAATGTTCATCTTGTAACTGAACATGCAATTATAAGGATTACAATGTTCACTTTGTAACTGAACATGCTATTACAATGATTACAATGTTCATCTTGTAACTGAACATGCTATTATGTCGATTACAATCTTCATCTTGAAACTGAGCATGATATTATAATGATTACAATGTTCATCTTGTAGTTTAACGTGCTAATATAATGAATACAATGTTCATTTTGTAACTGATGATGTTATTATAATAATTACAATGTTCATCTTGTAAGTGAATATGCTAATGTAATGATTACAATGTCCATTTTGCAACTGAGCATGCTTTTATACTGATTACAATGTCCACCTTGTAACTGAACATGCTATTATAATGATTACAATGTTCATCTTGTAACTGAGCATGTTTTTATAATGATTACAATGTTCACCTTGCAACTGAACATGCTGTTTATAATGATTACAATGTTCATCTTGTAATTGAACGTGCTAATATAATGAATACAATGTTTATTTTGTAACTGATGATGTTATTATAATGATTACAATATTCATCTTGTAAGTGAATATGATTATAATGATTACAATGTCCATTTTGCAACTGAGTATGCTTTTATACTGATTACAATGTTCAACTTGTAACTGATGATGTTTTTAAAATGATTACAATGTTTATCTTGTAACTACATATGCTATAATAATGATTACAATGTTCATCTTGTAATGAAATATGCTAATATAATAATTGCAATATTCATTTTGTAACTGAGCATACTATTATATTGATTACAATGATGATTTTGTAACAGTTGACGCTAATATAATAATTACAATGTTTACTTTGTAACTGAACATGCTATTACAATGATTACAATGTTTATCTTGTAACTGAACATGCTATTATGTCGATTACAATCTTCATCTTTTAACTGAAAATGATATTTTAATGATTACAATGTTTATCATGCAACTGAGCATGCTTTTGTAATGATTACAATGTTCACTTCGTAACTGAACATGATATTATACCTTTTACAATGTTCATCTTGTAACTGGGCATGTTTTTTTAATGATTACAATGATCATCTTGTAACTGAGCACGCTATTGTAATGATTCCAATGTTCACCTTGTAACGGAGCACATTATTATAATGATTACAATGTTCATCTTGTAACTGAATATGCTATTGTAATGATTACAATGTCCATTTTGCAACTGAGCATGCTTGTATACTAATTACAATGTTCACTTTGTAACTGAACATGCTATTACAATGATTACAATGTTCATCTTGTAACTGAACATGCTATTATCTCGATTACAATCTTCATCTTGCAACTGAGCATGATATTATAATGATTACAATGTTCATCTTGTAACTGAACATGCTAATGTAATGATTACAATGTCCATTTTGCAACTGAGCATGGTTTTACACTGATTACAATGTCCACCTTGTAACTGATGATGTTTTTATAATGATTACAGTGTTCATCTTGTAACTACATATGCTATAATAATGATTACAATGTTCATCTTGTTATGAAATATGCTAATATAATGATTGCAATATTCATTTTGTAACTGTGCATGCTATTATATTGATTACAATGATGATTTTGTAACCGTTAAGGCTATTATAATGATTACAATGTTTACTTTGTAACTGAACATGCTATTACAATGATTACAATGTTCATCATGCAACTAAACATGCTATTATGTCGATTACAATTTTCATCTTGTAACTGAAAATGATATTATAATGATTACAATGTTTATCTTGCAACTGAGCATGCTATTATAATGATTATAATGTTCACTTCGTAACTGAACATGCTATTTTAACTTTTACAATGTTCATCTTGTAACCGTTGACGCTATTATAATGATTACAATGTTCACCTTGTAACTGAGCATGCTATTATAATAATTTTAATGATCATTTTGTCACTGAACGTGCTATTTTAATAATTTCAATGTTCATTTTGTAAATGAACACGGTATTAGGTTATTATAATGTTCATCTTGTAACTGAATATGCTATTATAATGATTACAATGTTTATCTTGCCACTGAACATTCTATTATAATGATTTCAATGTTCATTTTGTATCTGAACACGCTATTTTAACTTTTACAATGTTCATCTTGTAACCGTTGACGCTATTATAATGATTACAATGTTCACCTTGTAACTGAGCATGCTATTATAATAATTTTAATGATCATTTTGTCACTGAACGTGCTATTTTAATAATTTCAATGTTCATTTTGTAAATGAACACGGTATTAGGTTATTATAATGTTCATCTTGTAACTGAATATGCTATTATAATGATTACAATGTTTATCTTGCCACTGAACATTCTATTATAATGATTTCAATGTTCATTTTGTATCTGAACACGCTATTTTAACTTTTACAATGTTCATCTTGTAACCGTTGACGCTATTATAATGATTACAATGTTCACCTTGTAACTGAGCATGCTATTATAATAATTTTAATGATCATTTTGTCACTGAACGTGCTATTTTTATAATTTTAATGTTCATTTTGTAAATGAACACGGTATTAGGTTATTATAATGTTCATCTTGTAACTGAATATGCTATTATAATGATTACAATGTTCATCTTGCCAATGAACATTCTATTATAATGATTTCAATGTTCATTTTGTAACTGAACACGCTATTAAATTATTACAATGGTAATCTAGTAACTGAACATGCTATTACAATGATTACAGTGTTCATCTTGTAACTGACCATGCTGTTATTATGATTACAATGTTCATCTTGTAACTGAACATGCTAAAATAATGATTACAATGTTCATTTTGCAACAGAACATGCTTTTATACTGATTACAATGCTCATCTTATAACTACATATGCTATAATAATGATTACAATGTTCATCTTGTAATGAAATATGCTAATATAATGATTGCAATATTCATTTTGCAACTAGGCATGCTATTATATTGATTATAATGATGATTTTGTAACAGTTGACGCTATTATAATGATTACAATGTTCACCTTGTAACTGAGCATGCTATTATAATGATTTAAATGTTCACCTTGTCACTGAACGTGCTATTATAACAATTTTAATGTTCATTTTGTAACTGAACACAGTATTAGGTTATTATAATGTTCATCTTGTAACTGAATATGCTATTATAATGATTGCAATGTTTATCTTGGCACTGAACATTCTCTTATAATGGTTTCAATGTTCATTTTGTAACTGAACACGCTATTAAATTATTACAATGTTCATCCTGTAACTGAACATGCTATTATAATGATTACAATGTTCATATTGTAACTGAGCACCCTATTGTAATGATTACAATGTTCACCTTGTAACTGAGCACATTATTATAATGATTACAATGTTCATCTTGTACCTAAATATGCTATTGTAATGATTACAATGTCCATTTTGCAACTGAGCATGCTTGTATTCTAATTACAATGTTCACCTTGCAACTGATGATGTTTTTATAATGATTACAATGTTCATCTTGTAACTGAACATGCTATTATGTCGATTACAATGTTCACTTTGTAACTGAACATGCTATTACAATGATTACAATGTTCATCTTGTAACTAAACATGCTATTATGTCGATTACAATGTTCACTTTGTAACTGAACATGCTATTACAATGATTACAATGTTCATCTTGTAACTGAACATGCTATTATGTCGATTACAATCTTCATCTTGCAACTGAGCATGATATTATAATGATTACAATGTTCATCTTGTAATTGAACGTGCTAATATAATGAATACAATGTTCATTTTGTAACTGATGATGTTATTATAATGTTACAATATTCATCTTGTAACTGAATATGCTAATGTAATGATTACAATGTCCATTTTGCAACTGAGCATGCTTTTATACTGATTAAAATGTCCACCTTGTAACTGAACATGCTATTATAATGATTTAAATGTTCATCTAGTAACTGAGCATGTTTTTATAATGAATACAATGTTCACCTTGTAACTGAACATGCTTTTATAATGATTACAATGTTCATCTTGTAATTGAACGTGCTAATATAATGAATACAATGTTTGTTTGTAACTGATGATGTTATTATAATGATTACAATATTCATCTTGTAAGTTAATATGCTAATGTAATGATTACAATGTCCATTTTGCAACTGACAATGCTTTTATACTGATTACAATGTTCACCTTGTCACTGATGATGTTTTTATAATGATTACAATGTTCATCTTGTAACTACATATGCTATAATACTGATTACAATGTTCATCTTGTAATGAAATATGCTAATATAGTAACTGCAATATTAATTTTGTAACTGAGCATGCTATTATATTGATTACAATGATGATTTTGTAACCGTTGACGCTATTATAATGATTACAATATTAATTTTGTAACTGAGCATGCTATTATACTGATTACAATGTTCATCTTGTAACTGAACATGCTATTATAATGATTACAATGTTCATGTTGTAACTGAACATGCCATTATACTGATAACAATGTTCATCTTGTAACTGGGCATACTAGTATAATGATTACAATGTTCATTTTGTAACTAAACATGCTATTATGTCGATTACAATGTTCACTTTGTAACTGAATATGCTATTATATTGATTACAATGTTCATCTTGTAACTGAACATCCTAATATAATGATTACAATGTTCATCTGGTAACTGAGTGAGTGCTTGGGTCTTAACGTCGTTCTCTCTGGTAACTGAACATGTTATTATAATGATTACAATGTTCATCTTGTAACTGAGCATACTAGTATAATGATTACATTGTTAATTTTGTAACTGAGCATGCTATTATACTGATTACAATGTTCATCTTGTAATTGAGCATGCTATTATAATGATTACAATGTTTATGTTGTTACTGAACATGCTATTATACTGATAACAATGTTCATCTTGTAACTAAGCATGATATTATAATAATTACAATGTTCATTTAGTAAGTGAACATGCTTTTATAATAATTACAATGTTCATCTTGTAACTGAACGTCCTAATATGATGATTACAATGATCATCTTGTAAGTAAACATGTTATTATAATGATTACAATGTTCACCTTGTAAATGAACATGCCATTACAATAACTAAAATATTTATCTTGTAACTGAACATGCTATTATATCAATTACAATCCTCACGTTTCAACTAATCGTGCTAATATAATGATTACAATGTTTATCTTGTAACTGAAGATGCTATTATAATAATTACAAAGGGTGTCTTGTAACTGAACGTGCTATTCTAGTAATTACAATAATCACCTCGTAACTGAACATGCTATTATAATGATTACAATGTTCACCATGTCACTGAAAGTGATATTATAATAGTTTTAATGTTCATTTTGTAACTGAACACGGTATTAGGTTATTGCAATGTTCATCCTGTAACCGAATATGCTATAATACTGATTACAATGTTCATCTTGTAACTGAGCATGCTATTACAATGATTACAGTGTTCATCTTGTAACTGACCATGCTGTTATTATGATTACAATGTTCATCTTGTAACTGAACATGCTAAAATAATGATTACAATGTTCATTTTGCAACAGAACATGCTTTTATACTGATTACAATGCTCATCTTATAACTACATATGCTATAATAATGATTACAATGTTCATCTTGTAATGAAATATGCTAATATAATAATTGCAATATTCATTTTGTAACTAGGCATGCTATTATATTGATTACAATGATGATTTTGTAACAGTTGACGCTATTATAATGATTACAATGTTCACCTTGTAACTGAGCATGCTATTAAAATGATTTAAATGTTCACCTTGTCACTGAACGTGCTATTATCACAATTTTAATGTTCATTTTGTAACTGAACACAGTATTAGGTTATTATAATGTTCATCTTGTAACTGAATATGCTAGTATAATGATTGCAATGTTTATCTTGGCACTGAACATTCTCTTATAATGGTTTCAATGTTCATTTTGTAACTGAACACGCTATTAAATTATTACAATGTTCATATTGTAACTGAGCACGATATTGTAATGATTACAATGTTCACCTTGTAACTGAGCACATTATTATAATGATTACAACATCATCTTGTACCTGAATATGCTATTGTAATGATTACAATGTCCATTTTGCAACTGAGCATGCTTGTATACTGATTACAATGTTCACCTTGCAACTGATGATGTTTTTATAATGATTACAATGTTCATCTGGTAACTGAACATGCAATTATAAGGATTACAATGTTCACTTTGTAACTGAACATGCTATTACAATGATTACAATGTTCATCTTGTAACTGAACATGCTATTATGTCGATTACAATATTCATCTTGCAACTGAGCATGATATTATAATGATTACAATGATCATCTTGTAATTGAACGTGCTAATATAATGAATACAATGTTCATTTTGTAACTGATGATGTTATTATAATGATTACAATATTCATCTTGTAACTGAATATGCTAATGTAATAATTATAATGTCCATTCTCCAACTGAGCATGCTTTTATACTGATTACAATGTCCACCTTGTAACTGAACATGCTATTATAATGACTTCAATGTTAATCTTGTAACTGAGCATGTTTTTATAATGATTACAATGTTCACCTTGCAACTAAACATGCTTTTATAATGATTACAATGTTCATCTTGTAATTGAACGTGCTAATATAATGAATACAATGTTTATTTTGTAACTGATGATGTTATTATAATGATTACAATATTCATCTTGTAAGTGAATATGCTAATGTAATGATTACAATGTCCATTTTGCAACTGAGCATGCTTTTATACTGATTACAATGTTCACCTTGTAACTGATGATGTTTTTATAATGATTACAATGTTCATCTTGTAACTGAGCACTCTATTGTAATGATTACAATGTTCACCTTGTAACTGAGCACATTATTATAATGATTACAATGTTCATCATGTAACTGAATATGCTATTGTAATGATTACACTGTCCATTTTGCAACTGAGCATGCTTGTATACTGATAACAATGTTCACCTTGCAACTGATGATGATTTTATAATGATTACAATGTTCATCTTGTAACTGAACATGCAATTATAAGGATTACAATGTTCACTTTGTAACTGAACATGCTATTACAATGATTACAATGTTCATCTTGTAACTGAACATGCTATTATGTCGATTACAATCTTCATCTTGAAACTGAGCATGATATTATAATGATTACAATGTTCATCTTGTAGTTTAACGTGCTAATATAATGAATACAATGTTCATTTTGTAACTGATGATGTTATTATAATAATTACAATGTTCATCTTTTAAGTGAATATGCTAATGTAATGATTACAATGTCCATTTTGCAACTGAGCATGCTTTTATACTGATTACAATGTCCACCTTGTAACTGAACATGCTATTATAATGATTACAATGTTCATCTTGTAACTGAGCATGTTTTTATAATGATTACAATGTTCACCTTGCAACTGAACATGCTGTTTATAATGATTACAATGTTCATCTTGTAATTGAACGTGCTAATATAATGAATACAATGTTTATTTTGTAACTGATGATGTTATTATAATGATTACAATATTCATCTTGTAAGTGAATATGATTATAATGATTACAATGTCCATTTTGCAACTGAGTATGCTTTTATACTGATTACAATGTTCACCTTGTAACTGATGATGTTTTTAAAATGATTACAATGTTTATCTTGTAACTACATATGCTATAATAATGATTACAATGTTCATCTTGTAATGAAATATGCTAATATAATAATTGCAATATTCATTTTGTAACTGAGCATACTATTATATTGATTACAATGATGATTTTGTAACAGTTGACGCTAATATAATAATTACAATGTTTACTTTGTAACTGAACATGCTATTACAATGATTACAATGTTTATCTTGTAACTGAACATGCTATTATGTCGATTACAATCTTCATCTTTTAACTGAAAATGATATTTTAATGATTACAATGTTTATCATGCAACTGAGCATGCTTTTGTAATGATTACAATGTTCACTTCGTAACTGAACATGATATTATACCTTTTACAATGTTCATCTTGTAACTGGGCATGTTTTTTTAATGATTACAATGATCATCTTGTAACTGAGCACGCTATTGTAATGATTCCAATGTTCACCTTGTAACGGAGCACATTATTATAATGATTACAATGTTCATCTTGTAACTGAATATGCTATTGTAATGATTACAATGTCCATTTTGCAACTGAGCATGCTTGTATACTAATTACAATGTTCACTTTGTAACTGAACATGCTATTACAATGATTACAATGTTCATCTTGTAACTGAACATGCTATTATCTCGATTACAATCTTCATCTTGCAACTGAGCATGATATTATAATGATTACAATGTTCATCTTGTAACTGAACATGCTAATGTAATGATTACAATGTCCATTTTGCAACTGAGCATGGTTTTACACTGATTACAATGTCCACCTTGTAACTGATGATGTTTTTATAATGATTACAGTGTTCATCTTGTAACTACATATGCTATAATAATGATTACAATGTTCATCTTGTTATGAAATATGCTAATATAATGATTGCAATATTCATTTTGTAACTGTGCATGCTATTATATTGATTACAATGATGATTTTGTAACCGTTAAGGCTATTATAATGATTACAATGTTTACTTTGTAACTGAACATGCTATTACAATGATTACAATGTTCATCATGCAACTAAACATGCTATTATGTCGATTACAATTTTCATCTTGTAACTGAAAATGATATTATAATGATTACAATGTTTATCTTGCAACTGAGCATGCTATTATAATGATTATAATGTTCACTTCGTAACTGAACATGCTATTTTAACTTTTACAATGTTCATCTTGTAACCGTTGACGCTATTATAATGATTACAATGTTCACCTTGTAACTGAGCATGCTATTATAATAATTTTAATGATCATTTTGTCACTGAACGTGCTATTTTAATAATTTTAATGTTCATTTTGTAAATGAACACGGTATTAGGTTATTATAATGTTCATCTTGTAACTGAATATGCTATTATAATGATTACAATGTTTATCTTGCCACTGAACATTCTATTATAATGATTTCAATGTTCATTTTGTATCTGAACACGCTATTTTAACTTTTACAATGTTTATCTTGCCGCTGAACATTCTATTATAATGATTTCAATGTTCATTTTGTATCTGAACACGCTATTTTAACTTTTACAATGTTCATCTTGTAACCGTTGACGCTATTATAATGATTACAATGTTCACCTTGTAACTGAGCATGCTATTATAATAATTTTAATGATCATTTTGTCACTGAACGTGCTATTTTAATAATTTTAATGTTCATTTTGTAAATGAACACGGTATTAGGTTATTATAATGTTCATCTTGTAACTGAATATGCTATTATAATGATTACAATGTTCATCTTGCCAATGAACATTCTATTATAATGATTTCAATGTTCATTTTGTAACTGAACACGCTATTAAATTATTACAATGGTAATCTAGTAACTGAACATGCTATTACAATGATTACAGTGTTCGTCTTGTAACTGACCATGCTGTTATTATGATTACAATGTTCATCTTGTAACTGAACATGCTAAAATAATAATTTTAATGTTCATTTTGTAAATGAACACGGTATTAGGTTATTATAATGTTCATCTTGTAACTGAATATGCTATTATAATGATTACAATGTTCATCTTGCCAATGAACATTCTATTATAATGATTTCAATGTTCATTTTGTAACTGAACACGCTATTAAATTATTACAATGGTAATCTAGTAACTGAACATGCTATTACAATGATTACAGTGTTCGTCTTGTAACTGACCATGCTGTTATTATGATTACAATGTTCATCTTGTAACTGAACATGCTAAAATAATGATTACAATGTTCATTTTGCAACAGAACATGCTTTTATACTGATTACAATGCTCATCTTATAACTACATATGCTATAATAATGATTACAATGTTCATCTTGTAATGAAATATGCTAATATAATGATTGCAATATTCATTTTGCAACTAGGCATGCTATTATATTGATTATAATGATGATTTTGTAACAGTTGACGCTATTATAATGATTACAATGTTCACCTTGTAACTGAGCATGCTATTATAATGATTTAAATGTTCACCTTGTCACTGAACGTGCTATTATAACAATTTTAATGTTCATTTTGTAACTGAACACAGTATTAGGTTATTATAATGTTCATCTTGTAACTGAATATGCTATTATAATGATTGCAATGTTTATCTTGGCACTGAACATTCTCTTATAATGGTTTCAATGTTCATTTTGTAACTGAACACGCTATTAAATTATTACAATGTTCATCCTGTAACTGAACATGCTATTATAATGATTACAATGTTCATATTGTAACTGAGCACCCTATTGTAATGATTACAATGTTCACCTTGTAACTGAGCACATTATTATAATGATTACAATGTTCATCTTGTACCTAAATATGCTATTGTAATGATTACAATGTCCATTTTGCAACTGAGCATGCTTGTATTCTAATTACAATGTTCACCTTGCAACTGATGATGTTTTTATAATGATTACAATGTTCATCTTGTAACTGAACATGCTATTATGTTGATTACAATGTTCACTTTGTAACTGAACATGCTATTACAATGATTACAATGTTCATCTTGTAACTAAACATGCTATTATGTCGATTACAATGTTCACTTTGTAACTGAACATGCTATTACAATGATTACAATGTTCATCTTGTAACTGAACATGCTATTATGTCGATTACAATCTTCATCTTGCAACTGAGCATGATATTATAATGATTACAATGTTCATCTTGTAATTGAACGTGCTAATGTAATGAATACAATGTTCATTTTGTAACTGATGATGTTATTATAATGTTACAATATTCATCTTGTAACTGAATATGCTAATGTAATGATTACAATGTCCATTTTGCAACTGAGCATGCTTTTATACTGATTAAAATGTCCACCTTGTAACTGAACATGCTATTATAATGATTTAAATGTTCATCTAGTAACTGAGCATGTTTTTATAATGATTACAATGTTCACCTTGTAACTGAACATGCTTTTATAATGATTACAATGTTCATCTTGTAATTGAACGTGCTAATATAATGAATACAATGTTTGTTTGTAACTGATGATGTTATTATAATGATTACAATATTCATCTTGTAAGTTAATATGCTAATGTAATGATTACAATGTCCATTTTGCAACTGACAATGCTTTTATACTGATTACAATGTTCACCTTGTCACTGATGATGTTTTTATAATGATTACAATGTTCATCTTGTAACTACATATGCTATAATACTGATTACAATGTTCATCTTGTAATGAAATATGCTAATATAGTAACTGCAATATTAATTTTGTAACTGAGCATGCTATTATATTGATTACAATGATGATTTTGTAACCGTTGACGCTATTATAATGATTACAATATTAATTTTGTAACTGAGCATGCTATTATACTGATTACAATGTTCATCTTGTAACTGAACATGCTATTATAATGATTACAATGTTCATGTTGTAACTGAACATGCCATTATACTGATAACAATGTTCATCTTGTAACTGGGCATACTAGTATAATGATTACAATGTTCATTTTGTAACTAAACATGCTATTATGTCGATTACAATGTTCACTTTGTAACTGAATATGCTATTATATTGATTACAATGTTCATCTTGTAACTGAACATCCTAATATACTGATTACAATGTTCATCTGGTAACTGAGTGAGTGCTTGGGTCTTAACGTCGTTCTCTCTGGTAACTGAACATGTTATTATAATGAATACAATGTTCATCTTGTAACTGAGCATACTAGTATAATGATTACATTGTTAATTTTGTAACTGAGCATGCTATTATACTGATTACAATGTTCATCTTGTAACTGAACATGCTATTATAATGATTACAATGTTCATGTTGTTACTGAACATGCTATTATACTGATAACAATGTTCATCTTGTAACTAAGCATGATATTATAATAATTACAATGTTCATTTAGTAAGTGAACATGCTTTTATAATAATTACAATGTTCATCTTGTAACTGAACGTCCTAATATGATGATTACAATGATCATCTTGTAAGTAAACATGTTATTATAATGATTACAATGTTCACCTTGTAAATGAACATGCCATTACAATAACTAAAATATTTATCTTGTAACTGAACATGCTATTATATCAATTACAATCCTCACGTTTCAACTAAACGTGCTAATATAATGATTACAATGTTTATCTTGTAACTGAAGATGCTATTATAATAATTACAAAGGGTGTCTTGTAACTGAACGTGCTATTCTAGTAATTACAATAATCACCTCGTAACTGAACATGCTATTATAATGATTACAATGTTCACCATGTCACTGAAAGTGATATTATAATAGTTTTAATGTTCATTTTGTAACTGAACACGGTATTAGGTTATTGCAATGTTCATCCTGTAACCGAATATGCTATAATACTGATTACAATGTTCATCTTGTAACTGAGCATGCTATTACAATGATTACAGTGTTCATCTTGTAACTGACCATGCTGTTATTATGATTACAATGTTCATCTTGTAACTGAACATACAATTATAAGGATTACAATGTTCACTTTGTAACTGAACATGCTATTACAATGATTACAATGTTCATCTTGTAACTGAACATGCTATTATGTCGATTACAATCTTCATCTTGCAACTGAGCATGATATTATAATGATTACAATGTTCATCTTGTAATTGAACGTGCTAATATAATAAATACAATGTTCATTTTGTAACTGATGATGTTATTATAATGTTACAATATTCATCTTGTAACTGAATATGCTAATGTAATGATTACAATGTCCATTTTGCAACTGAGCATGCTTTTATCCTGATTAAAATGTCCACCTTGTAACTGAACATGCTATTATAATGATTTAATTGTTCATCTAGTAACTGAGCATGTTTTTATAATGATTACAATGTTCACCTTGTAACTGAACATGCTTTTATAATGATTACAATGTTCATCTTGTAATTGAACGTGCTAATATAATGAATACAATGTTTTTTTGTAACTGATGATGTTATTATAATGATTACAATATTCATCTTGTAAGTTAATATGCTAATGTAATGATTACAATGTCCATTTTGCAACTGACAATGCTTTTATACTGATTACAATGTTCACCTTGTCACTGATGATGTTTTTATAATGATTACAATGTTCATCTTGTAACTACATATGCTATAATACTGATTACAATGTTCATCTTGTAATGAAATATGCTAATATAGTAACTGCAATATTAATTTTGTAACTGAGCATGCTATTATATTGATTACAATGATGATTTTGTAACCGTTGACGCTATTATAATGATTACAATATTAATTTTGTAACTGAGCATGCTATTATACTGATTACAATGTTCATCTTGTAACTGAACATGCTATTATAATGATTACAATGTTCATGTTGTAACTGAACATGCCATTATACTGATAACAATGTTCATCTTGTAACTGGGCAAACTAGTATAATGATTACAATGTTCATTTTGTAACTGAGCATGCTATTATACTGATTACAATTTTTTTCTTTTAATTGAGCATGCTATTATAATAATTACATTGCTCATCTCGTATTTGAGCAAGCTATTATAATTATTACAATGTTCATCTTGTAATTGAGCATACTAGTATAATGATTACAATTTTAATTTTTGTAACTGAGCATGCTATTTTACTGATTACAATGTTCATCTTGTAATTGAGCATGCTATTATAATGATTACAATGTTCATGTTGTAACTGAACATGCTATGATATTGATAACAATGTTCATCTTGTAACTAAACATAACATTACAATAATTACAATGTTCATTTTGTAACTGAATATGCTATTATATTGATTACAATGTTCATCTTGTAACTGAACATCCTAATATAATGATTACAATGTTCATCTGGTAACTGAGTGAGTGCTTGGGTCTTAACGTCGTTCTCTCTGGTAACTGAACATGTTATTATAATGATTACAATGTTCATCTTGTAACTGAGCATACTAGTATAATGATTACATTGTTAATTTTGTAACTGAGCATGCTATTATACTGATTACAATGTTCATCTTGTAATTGAGCATGCTATTATAATGATTACAATGTTTATGTTGTTACTGAACATGCTATTATACTGATAACAATGTTCATCTTGTAACTAAGCATGATATTATAATAATTACAATGTTCATTTAGTAAGTGAACATGCTTTTATAATAATTACAATGTTCATCTTGTAACTGAACGTCCTAATATGATGATTACAATGATCATCTTGTAAGTAAACATGTTATTATAATGATTACAATGTTCACCTTGTAAATGAACATGCCATTACAATAACTAAAATATTTATCTTGTAACTGAACATGCTATTATATCAATTACAATCCTCACGTTTCAACTAAACGTGCTAATATAATGATTACAATGTTTATCTTGTAACTGAAGATGCTATTATAATAATTACAAAGGGTGTCTTGTAACTGAACGTGCTATTATAGTAATTACAATAATCACCTTGTAACTGAACATGCTATTATAATGATTACAATGTTCACCATGTCACTAAAAGTGATATTATAATAGTTTCAATGTTCATTTTGTAACTGAACACTGTATTAGGTTATTGCAATGTTCATCCTGTAACCGAATATGCTATAATAATGATTACAATGTTCATCTTGTAACTGAGCATGCTATTACAATGATTACAGTGTTCATCTTGTAACTGACCATGCTGTTATTATGATTACAATGTTCATCTTGTAACTGAACATGCTAAAATAATGATTACAATGTTCATTTTGCAACAGAACATGCTTTTATACTGATTACAATGCTTATCTTATAACTACATATGCTATAATAATGATTACAATGTTCATCTTGTAATGAAATATGCTAATATAATAATTGCAATATTCATTTTGTAACTAGGCATGCTATTATATTGATTACAATGATGATTTTGTAACAGTTGACGCTATTATAATGATTACAATGTTCACCTTGTAACTGAGCATGCTATTATAATGATTTAAATGTTCACCTTGTCACTGAACGTGCTATTATCACAATTTTAATGTTCATTTTGTAACTGAACACAGTATTAGGTTATTATAATGTTCATCTTGTAACTGAATATGCTATTATAATGATTGCAATGTTTATCTTGGCACTGAACATTCTCTTATAATGGTTTCAATGTTCATTTTGTAACTGAACACGCTATTAAATTATTACAATGTTCATATTGTAACTGAGCACGATATTGTAATGATTACAATGTTCACCTTGTAACTGAGCACATTATTATAATGATTACAACATCATCTTGTACCTGAATATGCTATTGTAATGATTACAATGTCCATTTTGCAACTGAGCATGCTTGTATACTGATTACAATGTTCACCTTGCAACTGATGATGTTTTTATAATGATTACAATGTTCATCTGGTAACTGAACATGCAATTATAAGGATTACAATGTTCACTTTGTAACTGAACATGCTATTACAATGATTACAATGTTCATCTTTTAACTGAACATGCTATTATGTCGATTACAATATTCATCTTGCAACTGAGCATGATATTATAATGATTACAATGATCATCTTGTAATTGAACGTGCTAATATAATGAATACAATGTTCATTTTGTAACTGATGATGTTATTATAATGATTACAATATTCATCTTGTAACTGAATATGCTAATGTAATAATTATAATGTCCATTCTCCAACTGAGCATGCTTTTATACTGATTACAATGTCCACCTTGTAACTGAACATGCTATTATAATGACTTCAATGTTAATCTTGTAACTGAGCATGTTTTTATAATGATTACAATGTTCACCTTGCAACTAAACATGCTTTTATAATGATTACAATGTTCATCTTGTAATTGAACGTGCTAATATAATGAATACAATGTTTATTTTGTAACTGATGATGTTATTATAATGATTACAATATTCATCTTGTAAGTGAATATGCTAATGTAATGATTACAATGTCCATTTTGCAACTGAGCATGCTTTTATACTGATTACAATGTTCACCTTGTAACTGATGATGTTTTTATACTGATTACAATGTTCACCTTGTAACTGATGATGTTTTTATAATGATTACAATGTTCATCTTGTAACTGAGCACGCTATTGTAATGATTACAATGTTCACCTTGTAACTGAGCACATTATTATAATGATTACAATGTTCATCATGTAACTGAATATGCTATTGTAATGATTACACTGTCCATTTTGCAACTGAGCATGCTTTTATACTGATAACAATGTTGACCTTGAAACTGATGATGTTTTTATAATGATTACAATGTTCATCTTGTAACTGAACATGCAATTATAAGGATTACAATGTTCACTTTGTAACTGAACATGCTATTACAATGATTACAATGTTCATCTTGTAACTGAACATGCTATTATGTCGATTACAATCTTCATCTTGAAACTGAGCATGATATTATAATGATTACAATGTTCATCTTGTAGTTTAACGTGCTAATATAATGAATACAATGTTCATTTTGTAACTGATGATGTTATTATAATAATTACAATGTTCATCTTGTAAGTGAATATGCTAATGTAATGATTACAATGTCCATTTTGCAACTGAGCATGCTTTTATACTGATTACAATGTCCACCTTGTAACTGAACATGCTATTATAATGATTACAATGTTCATCTTGTAACTGAGCATGTTTTTATAAGGATTACAATGTTCACCTTGCAACTGAACATGCTGTTTATAATGATTACAATGTTCATCTTGTAATTGAACGTGCTAATATAATGAATACAATGTTTATTTTGTAACTGATGATGTTATTATAATGATTACAATATTCATCTTGTAAGTGAATATGATTATAATGATTACAATGTCCATTTTGCAACTGAGTATGCTTTTATACTGATTACAATGTTCACCTTGTAACTGATGATGTTTTTAAAATGATTACAATGTTTATCTTGTAACTACATATGCTATAATAATGATTACAATGTCCACCTTGTAACTGAACATGCTATTATAATGATTACAATGTTCATCTTGTAACTGAGCATGTTTTTATAAGGATTACAATGTTCACCTTGCAACTGAACATGCTGTTTATAATGATTACAATGTTCATCTTGTAATTGAACGTGCTAATATAATGAATACAATGTTTATTTTGTAACTGATGATGTTATTATAATGATTACAATATTCATCTTGTAAGTGAATATGATTATAATGATTACAAAGTCCATTTTGCAACTGAGTATGCTTTTATACTGATTACAATGTTCACCTTGTAACTGATGATGTTTTTAAAATGATTACAATGTTTATCTTGTAACTACATATGCTATAATAATGATTACAATGTCCACCTTGTAACTGAACATGCTATTATAATGATTACAATGTTCATCTTGTAACTGAGCATGTTTTTATAAGGATTACAATGTTCACCTTGCAACTGAACATGCTGTTTATAATGATTACAATGTTCATCTTGTAATTGAACGTGCTAGTATAATGAATACAATGTTTATTTTGTAACTGATGATGTTATTATAATGATTACAATATTCATCTTGTAAGTGAATATGATTATAATGATTACAATGTCCATTTTGCAACTGAGTATGCTTTTATACTGATTACAATGTTCACCTTGTAACTGATGCTGTTTTTAAAATGATTACAATGTTTATTTTGTAACTACATATGGTATAATAATGATTACAATGTTCATCTTGTAATAAAATATGCTAATATAATGATTGCAATATTCATTTTGTAACTGAGCATACTATTATATTGATTACAATGATGATTTTGTAACAGTTGACGCTAATTTAATAATTACAATGTTTACTTTGTAACTGAACATGCTATTACAATGATTACAATGTTTATCGTGTAACTGAACATGCTATTATGTCGATTACAATCTTCATCTTTTAACTGAAAATGATATTTTAATGATTACAATGTTTATCATGCAACTGAGCATGCTTTTATAATGATTACAATGTTCACTTCGTAACTGAACATGATATTATACTTTTTACAATGTTCATCTTGTAACTGGGCATGTTTTTTTAATGATTACAATGATCATCTTGTAACTGAGCACGCTATTGTAATGATTCCAATGTTCACCTTGTAACGGAGCACATTATTATAATGATTACAATGTTCATCTTGTAACTGAATATGCTTTTATAATGATTGCAATGTTCATCTTGTAACTGAAAATGCTATTATACTGATAACAATGTTCATCTTGTAACTAAGCATGATATGATAATAATTACAATGTTCATCCTGTAACTGAACATGCTATTATAATGATTACAATGTTCATATTGTAACTGAGCACGCTATTGTAATGATTACAATGTTCACCTTGTAACTGAGCACATTATTATAATGATTACAACATCATCTTGTACCTGAATATGCTATTGTAATGATTACAATGTCCATTTTGCAACTGAGCATGCTTGTATACTGATTACAATGTTCACCTTGCAACTGATGATGTTTTTATAATGATTACAATGTTCATCTGGTAACTGAACATGCAATTATAAGGATTACAATGTTCACTTTGTAACTGAACATGCTATTACAATGATTACAATGTTCATCTTGTAACTGAACATGCTATTATGTCGATTACAATATTCATCTTGCAACTGAGCATGATATTATAATGATTACAATGATCATCTTGTAATTGAACGTGCTAATATAATGAATACAATGTTCATTTTGTAACTGATGATGTTGTTATAATGATTACAATATTCATCTTGTAACTGAATATGCTAATGTAATAATTATAATGTCCATTCTCCAACTGAGCATGCTTATATACTGATTACAATGTCCACCTTGTAACTGAACATGCTATTATAATGACTTCAATGTTAATCTTGTAACTGAGCATGTTTTTATAATGATTACAATGTTCACCTTGCAACTAAACATGCTTTTATAATGATTACAATGTTCATCTTGTAATTGAACGTGCTAATATAATGAATACAATGTTTATTTTGTAACTGATGATGTTATTATAATGATTACAATATTCATCTTGTAAGTGAATATGCTAATGTAATGATTACAATGTCCATTTTGCAACTGAGCATGCTTTTATACTGATTACAATGTTCACCTTGTAACTGATGATGTTTTTATAATGATTACAATGTTCATCTTGTAACTGAGCACGCTATTGTAATGATTACAATGTTCACCTTGTAACTGAGCACATTATTATAATGATTACAATGTTCATCATGTAACTGAATATGCTATTGTAATGATTACACTGTCCATTTTGCAACTGAGCATGCTTGTATACTGATAACAATGTTCACCTTGCAACTGATGATGTTTTTATAATGATTACAATGTTCATCTTGTAACTGAACATGCAATTATAAGGATTACAATGTTCACTTTGTAACTGAACATGCTATTACAATGATTACAATGTTCATCTTGTAACTGAACATGCTATTATGTCGATTACAATCTTCATCTTGAAACTGAGCATGATATTATAATGATTACAATGTTCATCTTGTAGTTTAACGTGCTAATATAATGAATACAATGTTCATTTTGTAACTGATGATGTTATTATAATAATTACAATGTTCATCTTGTAAGTGAATATGCTAATGTAATGATTACAATGTCCATTTTGCAAATGAGCATGCTTTTATACTGATTACAATGTCCACCTTGTAACTGAACATGCTATTATAATGATTACAATGTTCATCTTGTAACTGAGCATGTTTTTATAATGATTACAATGTTCACCTTGCAACTGAACATGCTGTTTATAATGATTACAATGTTCATCTTGTAATTGAACGTGCTAATATAATGAATACAATGTTTATTTTGTAACTGATGATGTTATTATAATGATTACAATATTCATCTTGTAAGTGAATATGATTATAATGATTACAATGTCCATTTTGCAACTGAGTATGCTTTTATACTGATTACAATGTTCACCTTGTAACTGATGATGTTTTTAAAATGATTACAATGTTTATCTTGTAACTACATATGCTATAATAATGATTACAATGTTCATCTTGTAATGAAATATGCTAATATAATAATTGCAATATTCATTTTGTAACTGAGCATACTATTATATTGATTACAATGATGATTTTGTAACAGTTGACGCTAATATAATAATTACAATGTTTACTTTGTAACTGAACTTGCTATTACAATGATTACAATGTTTATCTTGTAACTGAACATGCTATTATGTCGATTACAATCTTCATCTTTTAACTGAAAATGATATTTTAATGATTACAATGTTTATCATGCAACTGAGCATGCTTTTATAATGATTACAATGTTCACTTCGTAACTGAACATGATATTATACTTTTTACAATGTTCATCTTGTAACTGGGCATGTTTTTTTAATGATTACAATGATCATCTTGTAACTGAGCACGCTATTGTAATGATTCCAATGTTCACCTTGTAACGGAGCACATTATTATAATGATTACAATGTTCATCTTGTAACTGAGCATGCTATTACAATGATTACAGTGTTCATCTTGTAACTGACCATGCTGTTATTATGATTACAATGTTCATCTTGTAACTGAACATGCTAAAATAATGATTACAATGTTCATTTTGCAACAGAACATGCTTTTATACTGATTACAATGCTCATCTTATAACTACATATGCTATAATAATGATTACAATGTTCATCTTGTAATGAAATATGCTAATATAATAATTGCAATATTCATTTTGTAACTAGGCATGCTATTATATTGATTACAATGATGATTTTGTAACAGTTGACGCTATTATAATGATTACAATGTTCACCTTGTAACTGAGCATGCTATTATAATGATTTAAATGTTCACCTTGTCACTGAACGTGCTATTATCACAATTTTAATGTTCATTTTGTAACTGAACACAGTATTAGGTTATTATAATGTTCATCTTGTAACTGAATATGCTATTATAATGATTGCAATGTTTATCTTGGCACTGAACATTCTCTTATAATGGTTTCAATGTTCATTTTGTAACTGAACACGCTATTAAATTATTACAATGTTCATATTGTAACTGAGCACGATATTGTAATGATTACAATGTTCACCTTGTAACTGAGCACATTATTATAATGATTACAACATCATCTTGTACCTGAATATGCTATTGTAATGATTACAATGTCCATTTTGCAACTGAGCATGCTTGTATACTGATTACAATGTTCACCTTACAACTGATGATGTTTTTATAATGATTACAATGTTCATCTGGTAACTGAACATGCAATTATAAGGATTACAATGTTCACTTTGTAACTGAACATGCTATTACAATGATTACAATGTTCATCTTGTAACTGAACATGCTATTATGTCGATTACAATATTCATCTTGCAACTGAGCATGATATTATAATGATTACAATGATCATCTTGTAATTGAACGTGCTAATATAATGAATACAATGTTCATTTTGTAACTGATGATGTTATTATAATGATTACAATATTCATCTTGTAACTGAATATGCTAATGTAATTATTATAATGTCCATTCTCCAACTGAGCATGCTTTTATACTGATTACAATGTTCACCTTGTAACTGATGATGTTTTTAAAATGATTACAATGTTTATCTTGTAACTACATATGCTATAATAATGATTACAATGTTCATCTTGTAATGAAATATGCTAATATAATAATTGCAATATTCATTTTGTAACTGAGCATACTATTATATTGATTACAATGATGATTTTGTAACAGTTGACGCTAATATAATAATTACAATGTTTACTTTGTAACTGAACATGCTATTACAATGATTACAATGTTTATCTTGTAACTGAACATGCTATTATGTCGATTACAATCTTCATCTTTTAACTGAAAATGATATTTTAATGATTACAATGTTTATCATGCAACTGAGCATGCTTTTGTAATGATTACAATGTTCACTTCGTAACTGAACATGATATTATACCTTTTACAATGTTCATCTTGTAACTGGGCATGTTTTTTTAATGATTACAATGATCATCTTGTAACTGAGCATGCTATTGTAATGATTCCAATGTTCACCTTGTAACGGAGCACATTATTATAATGATTACAATGTTCATCTTGTAACTGAATATGCTATTGTAATGATTACAATGTCCATTTTGCAACTGAGCATGCTTGTATACTAATTACAATGTTCACTTTGTAACTGAACATGCTATTACAATGATTGCAATGTTCATCTTTTAACTGAACATGCTATTATCTCGATTACAATCTTCATCTTGCAACTGAGCATGATATTATAATGATTACAATGTTCATCTTGTAACTGAACATGCTAATGTAATGATTACAATGTCCATTTTGCAACTGAGCATGGTTTTACTCTGATTACAATGTCCACCTTGTAACTGATGATGTTTTTATAATGATTACAGTGTTCATCTTGTAACTACATATGCTATAATAATGATTACAATGTTCATCTTGTTATGAAATATGCTAATATAATGATTGCAATATTCATTTTGTAACTGTGCATGCTATTATATTGATTACAATGATGATTTTGTAACCGTTAAGGCTATTATAATGATTACAATGTTTACTTTGTAACTGAACATGCTATTACAATGATTACAATGTTCATCATGCAACTAAACATGCTATTATGTCGATTACAATTTTCATCTTGTAACTGAAAATGATATTATAATGATTACAATGTTTATCTTGCAACTGAGCATGCTATTATAATGATTATAATGTTCACTTCGTAACTGAACATGCTATTTTAACTTTTACAATGTTCATCTTGTAACCGTTGACGCTATTATAATGATTACAATGTTCACCTTGTAACTGAGCATGCTATTATAATAATTTTAATGATCATTTTGTCACTGAACGTGCTATTTTAATAATTTTAATGTTCATTTTGTAAATGAACACGGTATTAGGTTATTATAATGTTCATCTTGTAACTGAATATGCTATTATAATGATTACAATGTTTATCTTGCCACTGAACATTCTATTATAATGATTTCAATGTTCATTTTGTATCTGAACACGCTATTTTAACTTTTACAATGTTCATCTTGTAACCGTTGACGCTATTATAATGATTGCAATGTTCACCTTGTAACTGAGCATGCTATTATAATAATTTTAATGATCATTTTGTCACTGAACGTGCTTTTTTAATAATTTTAATGTTCATTTTGTAAATGAACACGGTATTAGGTTATTATAATGTTCATCTTGTAACTGAATATGCTATTATAATGATTACAATGTTCATCTTGCCAATGAACATTCTATTATAATGATTTCAATGTTCATTTTGTAACTGAACACGCTATTAAATTATTACAATGGTAATCTAGTAACTGAACATGCTATTACAATGATTACAGTGTTCATCTTGTAACTGACCATGCTGTTATTATGATTACAATGTTCATCTTGTAACTGAACATGCTAAAATAATGATTACAATGTTCATTTTGCAACAGAACATGCTTTTATACTGATTACAATGCTCATCTTATAACTACATATGCTATAATAATGATTACAATGTTCATCTTGTAATGAAATATGCTAATATAATGATTGCAATATTCATTTTGCAACTAGGCATGCTATTATATTGATTATAATGATGATTTTGTAACAGTTGACCCTATTATAATGATTACAATGTTCACCTTGTAACTGAGCATGCTATTATAATGATTTAAATGTTCACCTTGTCACTGAACGTGCTATTATAACAATTTTAATGTTCATTTTGTAACTGAACACAGTATTAGGTTATTATAATGTTCATCTTGTAACTGAATATGCTATTATAATGATTGCAATGTTTATCTTGGCACTGAACATTCTCTTCTAATGGTTTCAATGTTCATTTTGTAACTGAACACGCTATTAAATTATTACAATGTTCATCCTGTAACTGAACATGCTATTATAATGATTACAATGTTCATATTGTAACTGAGCACCCTATTGTAATGATTACAATGTTCACCTTGTAACTGAGCACATTATTATAATGATTACAATGTTCATCTTGTACCTAAATATGCTATTGTAATGATTACAATGTCCATTTTGCAACTGAGCATGCTTGTATTCTAATTACAATGTTCACCTTGCAACTGATGATGTTTTTATAATGATTACAATGTTCATCTTGTAACTGAACATGCTATTATGTCGATTACAATGTTCACTTTGTAACTGAACATGCTATTACAATGATTACAATATTCATCTTGTAACTAAACATGCTATTATGTCGATTACAATGTTCACTTTGTAACTGAACATGCTATTACAATGATTACAATGTTCATCTTGTAACTGAACATGCTATTATGTCGATTACAATCTTCATCTTGCAACTGAGCATGATATTATAATGATTACAATGTTCATCTTGTAATTGAACGTGCTAATATAATGAATACAATGTTCATTTTGTAACTGATGATGTTATTATAATGTTACAATATTCATCTTGTAACTGAATATGCTAATGTAATGATTACAATGTCCATTTTGCAACTGAGCATGCTTTTATACTGATTAAAATGTCCACCTTGTAACTGAACATGCTATTATAATGATTTAAATGTTCATCTAGTAACTGAGCATGTTTTTATAATGATTACAATGTTCATCTTGTCACTGAACATGCTTTTATAATGATTACAATGTTCATCTTGTAATTGAACGTGCTAATATAATGAATACAATGTTTGTTTGTAACTGATGATGTTATTATAATGATTACAATATTCATCTTGTAAGTTAATATGCTAATGTAATGATTACAATGTCCATTTTGCAACTGACAATGCTTTTATACTGATTACAATGTTCACCTTGTCACTGATGATGTTTTTATAATGATTACAATGTTCATCTTGTAACTACATATGCTATAATACTGATTACAATGTTCATCTTGTAATGAAATATGCTAATATAGTAACTGCAATATTAATTTTGTAACTGAGCATGCTATTATATTGATTACAATGATGATTTTGTAACCGTTGACGTTAATATAATGATTACAATATTAATTTTGTAACTGAGCATGCTATTATACTGATTACAATGTTCATCTTGTAACTGAACATGCTATTATAATGATTACAATGTTCATGTTGTAACTGAACATGCCATTATACTGATAACAATGTTCATCTTGTAACTGGGCATACTAGTATAATGATTACAATGTTCATTTTGTAACTAAACATGCTATTATGTCGATTACAATGTTCACTTTGTAACTGAATATGCTATTATATTGATTACAATGTTCATCTTGTAACTGAACATCCTAATATAATGATTACAATGTTCATCTGGTAACTGAGTGAGTGCTTGGGTCTTAACGTCGTTCTCTCTGGTAACTGAACATGTTATTATAATGATTACAATGTTCATCTTGTAACTGAGCATACTAGTATAATGATTACATTGTTAATTTTGTAACTGAGCATGCTATTATACTGATTACAATGTTCATCTTGTAATTGAGCATGCTATTATAATGATTACAATGTTTATGTTGTTACTGAACATGCTATTATACTGATAACAATGTTCATCTTGTAACTAAGCATGATATTATAATAATTACAATGTTCATTTAGTAAGTGAACATGCTTTTATAATAATTACAATGTTCATCTTGTAACTGAACGTCTTAATATGATGATTACAATGATCATCTTGTAAGTAAACATGTTATTATAATGATTACAATGTTCACCTTGTAAATGAACATGCCATTACAATAACTAAAATATTTATCTTGTAACTGAACATGCTATTATATCAATTACAATCCTCACGTTTCAACTAAACGTGCTAATATAATGATTACAATGTTTATCTTGTAACTGAAGATGCTATTATAATAATTACAAAGGGTGTCTTGTAACTGAACGTGCTATTCTAGTAATTACAATAATCACCTCGTAACTGAACATGCTATTATAATGATTACAATGTTCACCATGTCACTGAAAGTGATATTATAATAGTTTTAATGTTCATTTTGTAACTGAACACGGTATTAGGTCATTGCAATGTTCATCCTGTAACCGAATATGCTATAATACTGATTACAATGTTCATCTTGTAACTGAGCATGCTTTTACAATGATTACAGTGTTCATCTTGTAACTGACCATGCTGTTATTATGATTACAATGTTCATCTTGTAACTGAACATGCTAAAATAATGATTACAATGTTCATTTTGCAACAGAACATGCTTTTATACTGATTACAATGCTCATCTTATAACTACATATGCTATAATAATGATTACAATGTTCATCTTGTAATGAAATATGCTAATATAATAATTGCAATATTCATTTTGTAACTAGGCATGCTATTATATTGATTACAATGATGATTTTGTAACAGTTGACGCTATTATAATGATTACAATGTTCACCTTGTAACTGAGCATGCTATTATAATGATTTAAATGTTCACCTTGTCACTGAACGTGCTATTATCACAATTTTAATGTTCATTTTGTAACTGAACACAGTATTAGGTTATTATAATGTTCATCTTGTAACTGAATATGCTATTATAATGATTGCAATGTTTATCTTGGCACTGAACATTCTCTTATAATGGTTTCAATGTTCATTTTGTAACTGAACACGCTATTAAATTATTACAATGTTCATATTGTAACTGAGCACGATATTGTAATGATTACAATGTTCACCTTGTAACTGAGCACATTATTATAATGATTACAACATCATCTTGTACCTGAATATGCTATTGTAATGATTACAATGTCCATTTTGCAACTGAGCATGCTTGTATACTGATTACAATGTTCACCTTGCAACTGATGATGTTTTTATAATGATTACAATGTTCATCTGGTAACTGAACATGCAATTATAAGGATTACAATGTTCACTTTGTAACTGAACATGCTATTACAATGATTACAATGTTCATCTTGTAACTGAACATGCTATTATGTCGATTACAATATTCATCTTGCAACTGAGCATGATATTATAATGATTACAATGATCATCTTGTAATTGAACGTGCTAATATAATGAATACAATGTTCATTTTGTAACTGATGATGTTATTATAATGATAACAATATTCATCTTGTAACTGAATATGCTAATGTAATAATTATAATGTCCATTCTCCAACTGAGCATGCTTTTATACTGATTACAATGTCCACCTTGTAACTGAACATGCTATTATAATGACTTCAATGTTAATCTTGTAACTGAGCATGTTTTTATAATGATTACAATGTTCACCTTGCAACTAAACATGCTTTTATAATGATTACAATGTTCATCTTGTAATTGAACGTGCTAATATAATGAATACAATGTTTATTTTGTAACTGATGATGTTATTGTAATGATTACAATATTCATCTTGTAAGTGAATATGCTAATGTAATGATTACAATGTCCATTTTGCAACTGAGCATGCTTTTATACTGATTACAATGTTCACCTTGTAACTGATGATGTTTTTATAATGATTACAATGTTCATCTTGTAACTGAGCACTCTATTGTAATGATTACAATGTTCACCTTGTAACTGAGCACATTATTATAATGATTACAATGTTCATCATGTAACTGACTATGCTATTGTAATGATTACACTGTCCATTTTGCAACTGAGCATGCTTGTATACTGATAACAATGTTCACCTTGCAACTGATGATGTTTTTATAATGATTACAATGTTCATCTTGTAACTGAACATGCAATTATAAGGATTACAATGTTCACTTTGTAACTGAACATGCTATTACAATGATTACAATGTTCATCTTGTAACTGAACATGCTATTATGTCGATTACAATCTTCATCTTGAAACTGAGCATGATATTATAATGATTACAATGTTCATCTTGTAGTTTAACGTGCTAATATAATGAATACAATGTTCATTTTGTAACTGATGATGTTATTATAATAATTACAATGTTCATCTTGTAAGTGAATATGCTAATGTAATGATTACAATGTCCATTTTGCAACTGAGCATGCTTTTATACTGATTACAATGTCCACCTTGTAACTGAACATGCTATTATAATGATTACAATGTTCATCTTGTAACTGAGCATGTTTTTATAAGGATTACAATGTTCACCTTGCAACTGAACATGCTGTTTATAATGATTACAATGTTCATCTTGTAATTGAACGTGCTAATATAATGAATACAATGTTTATTTTGTAACTGATGATGTTATTATAATGATTACAATATTCATCTTGTAAGTGAATATGATTATAATGATTACAATGTCCATTTTGCAACTGAGTATGCTTTTATACTGATTACAATGTTCACCTTGTAACTGATGATGTTTTTAAAATGATTACAATGTTTATCTTGTAACTACATATGCTATAATAATGATTACAATGTTCATCTTGTAATGAAATATGCTAATATAATAATTGCAATATTCATTTTGTAACTGAGCATACTATTATATTGATTACAATGATGATTTTGTAACAGTTGACGCTAATATAATAATTACAATGTTTACTTTGTAACTGAACATGCTATTACAATGATTACAATGTTTATCTTGTAACTGAACATGCTATTATGTCGATTACAATCTTCATCTTTTAACTGAAAATGATATTTTAATGATTACAATGTTTATCATGCAACTGAGCATGCTTTTGTAATGATTACAATGTTCACTTCGTAACTGAACATGATATTATACCTTTTACAATGTTCATCTTGTAACTGGGCATGTTTTTTTAATGATTACAATGATCATCTTGTAACTGAGCACGCTATTGTAATGATTCCAATGTTCACCTTGTAACGGAGCACATTATTATAATGATTACAATGTTCATCTTGTAACTGAATATGCTATTGTAATGATTACAATGTCCATTTTGCAACTGAGCATGCTTGTATACTAATTACAATGTTCACTTTGTAACTGAACATGCTATTACAATGATTACAATGTTCATCTTGTAACTGAACATGCTATTATCTCGATTACAATCTTCATCTTGCAACTGAGCATGATATTATAATGATTACAATGTTCATCTTGTAACTGAACATGCTAATGTAATGATTACAATGTCCATTTTGCAACTGAGCATGGTTTTACACTGATTACAATGTCCACCTTGTAACTGATGATGTTTTTATAATGATTACAGTGTTCATCTTGTAACTACATATGCTATAATAATGATTACAATGTTCATCTTGTTATGAAATATGCTAATATAATGATTGCAATATTCATTTTGTAACTGTGCATGCTATTATATTGATTACAATGATGATTTTGTAACCGTTAAGGCTATTATAATGATTACAATGTTTACTTTGTAACTGAACATGCTATTACAATGATTACAATGTTCATCATGCAACTAAACATGCTATTATGTCGATTACAATTTTCATCTTGTAACTGAAAATGATATTATAATGATTACAATGTTTATCTTGCAACTGAGCATGCTATTATAATGATTATAATGTTCACTTCGTAACTGAACATGCTATTTTAACTTTTACAATGTTCATCTTGTAACCGTTGACGCTATTATAATGATTACAATGTTCACCTTGTAACTGAGCATGCTATTATAATAATTTTAATGATCATTTTGTCACTGAACGTGCTATTTTAATAATTTTAATGTTCATTTTGTAAATGAACACGGTATTAGGTTATTATAATGTTCATCTTGTAACTGAATATGCTATTATAATGATTACAATGTTTATCTTGCCACTGAACATTCTATTATAATGATTTCAATGTTCATTTTGTATCTGAACACGCTATTTTAACTTTTACAATGTTCATCTTGTAACCGTTGACGCTATTATAATGATTACAATGTTCACCTTGTAACTGAGCATGCTATTATAATAATTTTAATGATCATTTTGTCACTGAACGTGCTATTTTAATAATTTTAATGTTCATTTTGTAAATGAACACGGTATTAGGTTATTATAATGTTCATCTTGTAACTGAATATGCTATTATAATGATTACAATGTTCATCTTGCCAATGAACATTCTATTATAATGATTTCAATGTTCATTTTGTAACTGAACACGCTATTAAATTATTACAATGGTAATCTAGTAACTGAACATGCTATTACAATGATTACAGTGTTCATCTTGTAACTGACCATGCTGTTATTATGATTACAATGTTCATCTTGTAACTGAACATGCTAAAATAATGATTACAATGTTCATTTTGCAACAGAACATGCTTTTATACTGATTACAATGCTCATCTTATAACTACATATGCTATAATAATGATTACAATGTTCATCTTGTAATGAAATATGCTAATATAATGATTGCAATATTCATTTTGCAACTAGGCATGCTATTATATTGATTATAATGATGATTTTGTAACAGTTGACGCTATTATAATGATTACAATGTTCACCTTGTAACTGAGCATGCTATTATAATGATTTAAATGTTCACCTTGTCACTGAACGTGCTATTATAACAATTTTAATGTTCATTTTGTAACTGAACACAGTATTAGGTTATTATAATGTTCATCTTGTAACTGAATATGCTATTATAATGATTGCAATGTTTATCTTGGCACTGAACATTCTCTTATAATGGTTTCAATGTTCATTTTGTAACTGAACACGCTATTAAATTATTACAATGTTCATCCTGTAACTGAACATGCTATTATAATGATTACAATGTTCATATTGTAACTGAGCACCCTATTGTAATGATTACAATGTTCACCTTGTAACTGAGCACATTATTATAATGATTACAATGTTCATCTTGTACCTAAATATGCTATTGTAATGATTACAATGTCCATTTTGCAACTGAGCATGCTTGTATTCTAATTACAATGTTCACCTTGCAACTGATGATGTTTTTATAATGATTACAATGTTCATCTTGTAACTGAACATGCTATTATGTCGATTACAATGTTCACTTTGTAACTGAACATGCTATTACAATGATTACAATGTTCATCTTGTAACTAAACATGCTATTATGTCGATTACAATGTTCACTTTGTAACTGAACATGCTATTACAATGATTACAATGTTCATCTTGTAACTGAACATGCTATTATGTCGATTACAATCTTCATCTTGCAACTGAGCATGATATTATAATGATTACAATGTTCATCTTGTAATTGAACGTGCTAATATAATGAATACAATGTTCATTTTGTAACTGATGATGTTATTATAATGTTACAATATTCATCTTGTAACTGAATATGCTAATGTAATGATTACAATGTCCATTTTGCAACTGAGCATGCTTTTATACTGATTAAAATGTCCACCTTGTAACTGAACATGCTATTATAATGATTTAAATGTTCATCTAGTAACTGAGCATGTTTTTATAATGATTACAATGTTCACCTTGTAACTGAACATGCTTTTATAATGATTACAATGTTCATCTTGTAATTGAACGTGCTAATATAATGAATACAATGTTTGTTTGTAACTGATGATGTTATTATAATGATTACAATATTCATCTTGTAAGTTAATATGCTAATGTAATGATTACAATGTCCATTTTGCAACTGACAATGCTTTTATACTGATTACAATGTTCACCTTGTCACTGATGATGTTTTTATAATGATTAAAATGTTCATCTTGTAACTACATATGCTATAATACTGATTGCAATGTTCATCTTGTAATGAAATATGCTAATATAGTAACTGCAATAATAATTTTGTAACTGAGCATGCTATTATATTGATTACAATGATGATTTTGTAACCGTTGACGCTATTATAATGATTACAATATTAATTTTGTAACTGAGCATGCTATTATACTGATTACAATGTTCATCTTGTAACTGAACATGCTATTATAATGATTACAATGTTCATGTTGTAACTGAACATGCCATTATACTGATAACAATGTTCATCTTGTAACTGGGCATACTAGTATAATGATTACAATGTTCATTTTGTAACTAAACATGCTATTATGTCGATTACAATGTTCACTTTGTAACTGAATATGCTATTATATTGATTACAATGTTCATCTTGTAACTGAACATCCTAATATACTGATTACAATGTTCATCTGGTAACTGAGTGAGTGCTTGGGTCTTAACGTCGTTCTCTCTGGTAACTGAACATGTTATTATAATGATTACAATGTTCATCTTGTAACTGAGCATACTAGTATAATGATTACATTGTTAATTTTGTAACTGAGCATGCTATTATACTGATTACAATGTTCATCTTGTAATTGAGCATGCTATTATAATGATTACAATGTTTATGTTGTTACTGAACATGCTATTATACTGATAACAATGTTCATCTTGTAACTAAGCATGATATTATAATAATTACAATGTTCATTTAGTAAGTGAACATGCTTTTATAATAATTACAATGTTCATCTTGTAACTGAACGTCCTAATATGATGATTACAATGATCATCTTGTAAGTAAACATGTTATTATAATGATTACAATGTTCACCTTGTAAATGAACATGCCATTACAATAACTAAAATATTTATCTTGTAACTGAACATGCTATTATATCAATTACAATCCTCACGTTTCAACTAAACGTGCTAATATAATGATTACAATGTTTATCTTGTAACTGAAGATGCTATTATAATAATTACAAAGGGTGTCTTGTAACTGAACGTGCTATTCTAGTAATTACAATAATCACCTCGTAACTGAACATGCTATTATAATGATTACAGTGTTCACCATGTCACTGAAAGTGATATTATAATAGTTTTAATGTTCATTTTGTAACTGAACACGGTATTAGGTTATTGCAATGTTCATCCTGTAACCGAATATGCTATAATACTGATTACAATGTTCATCTTGTAACTGAGCATGCTATTACAATGATTACAGTGTTCATCTTGTAACTGACCATGCTGTTATTATGATTACAATGTTCATCTTGTAACTGAACATGCTAAAATAATGATTACAATGTTCATTTTGCAACAGAACATGCTTTTATACTGATTACAATGCTCATCTTATAACTACATATGCTATAATAATGATTACAATGTTCATCTTGTAATGAAATATGCTAATATAATAATTGCAATATTCATTTTGTAACTAGGCATGCTATTATATTGATTACAATCATGATTTTGTAACAGTTGACGCTATTATAATGATTACAATGTTCACCTTGTAACTGAGCATGCTATTATAATGATTTAAATGTTCACCTTGTCACTGAACGTGCTATTATCACAATTTTAATGTTCATTTTGTAACTGAACACAGTATTAGGTTATTATAATGTTCATCTTGTAACTGAATATGCTATTATAATGATTGCAATGTTTATCTTGGCACTGAACATTCTCTTATAATGGTTTCAATGTTCATTTTGTAACTGAACACGCTATTAAATTATTACAATGTTCATATTGTAACTGAGCACGATATTGTAATGATTACAATGTTCACCTTGTAACTGAGCACATTATTATAATGATTACAACATCATCTTGTACCTGAATATGCTATTGTAATGATTACAATGTCCATTTTGCAACTGAGCATGCTTGTATACTGATTACAATGTTCACCTTGCAACTGATGATGTTTTTATAATGATTACAATGTTCATCTGGTAACTGAACATGCAATTATAAGGATTACAATGTTCACTTTGTAACTGAACATGCTATTACAATGATTACAATGTTCATCTTGTAACTGAACATGCTATTATGTCGATTACAATATTCATCTTGCAACTGAGCATGATATTATAATGATTACAATGATCATCTTGTAATTGAACGTGCTAATATAATGAATACAATGTTCATTTTGTAACTGATGATGTTATTATAATGATTACAATATTCATCTTGTAACTGAATATGCTAATGTAATAATTATAATGTCCATTCTCCAACTGAGCATGCTTTTATACTGATTACAATGTCCACCTTGTAACTGAACATGCTATTATAATGACTTCAATGTTAATCTTGTAACTGAGCATGTTTTTATAATGATTACAATGTTCACCTTGCAACTAAACATGCTTTTATAATGATTACAATGTTCATCTTGTAATTGAACGTGCTAATATAATGAATACAATGTTTATTTTGTAACTGATGATGTTATTATAATGATTACAATATTCATCTTGTAAGTGAATATGCTAATGTAATGATTACAATGTCCATTTTGCAACTGAGCATGCTTTTATACTGATTACAATGTTCACCTTGTAACTGATGATGTTTTTATAATGATTACAATGTTCATCTTGTAACTGAGCACTCTATTGTAATGATTACAATGTTCACCTTGTAACTGAGCACATTATTATAATGATTACAATGTTCATCATGTAAATGAATATGCTATTGTAATGATTACACTGTCCATTTTGCAACTGAGCATGCTTGTATACTGATAACAATGTTCACCTTGCAACTGATGATGTTTTTATAATGATTACAATGTTCATCTTGTAACTGAACATGCAATTATAAGGATTACAATGTTCACTTTGTAACTGAACATGCTATTACAATGATTACAATGTTCATCTTGTAACTGAACATGCTATTATGTCGATTACAATCTTCATCTTGAAACTGAGCATGATATTATAATGATTACAATGTTCATCTTGTAGTTTAACGTGCTAATATAATGAATACAATGTTCATTTTGTAACTGATGATGTTATTATAATAATTACAATGTTCATCTTGTAAGTGAATATGCTAATGTAATGATTACAATGTCCATTTTGCAACTGAGCATGCTTTTATACTGATTACAATGTCCACCTTGTAACTGAACATGCTATTATAATGATTACAATGTTCATCTTGTAACTGAGCATGTTTTTATAATGATTACAATGTTCACCTTGCAACTGAACATGCTGTTTATAATGATTACAATGTTCATCTTGTAATTGAACGTGCTAATATAATGAATACAATGTTTATTTTGTAACTGATGATGTTATTATAATGATTACAATATTCATCTTGTAAGTGAATATGATTATAATGATTACAATGTCCATTTTGCAACTGAGTATGCTTTTATACTGATTACAATGTTCACCTTGTAACTGATGATGTTTTTAAAATGATTACAATGTTTATCTTGTAACTACATATGCTATAATAATGATTGCAATGTTCATCTTGTAATGAAATATGCTAATATAATAATTGCAATATTCATTTTGTAACTGAGCATACTATTATATTGATTACAATGATGATTTTGTAACAGTTGACGCTAATATAATAATTACAATGTTTACTTTGTAACTGAACATGCTATTACAATGATTACAATGTTTATCTTGTAACTGAACATGCTATTATGTCGATTACAATCTTCATCTTTTAACTGAAAATGATATTTTAATGATTACAATGTTTATCATGCAACTGAGCATGCTTTTGTAATGATTACAATGTTCACTTCGTAACTGAACATGATATTATACCTTTTACAATGTTCATCTTGTAACTGGGCATGTTTTTTTAATGATTACAATGATCATCTTGTAACTGAGCACGCTATTGTAATGATTCCAATGTTCACCTTGTAACGGAGCACATTATTATAATGATTACAATGTTCATCTTGTAACTGAATATGCTATTGTAATGATTACAATGTCCATTTTGCAACTGAGCATGCTTGTATACTAATTACAATGTTCACTTTGTAACTGAACATGCTATTACAATGATTACAATGTTCATCTTGTAACTGAACATGCTATTATCTCGATTACAATCTTCATCTTGCAACTGAGCATGATATTATAATGATTACAATGTTCATCTTGTAACTGAACTTGCTAATGTAATGATTACAATGTCCATTTTGCAACTGAGCATGGTTTTACACTGATTACAATGTCCACCTTGTAACTGATGATGTTTTTATAATGATTACAGTGTTCATCTTGTAACTACATATGCTATAATAATGATTACAATGTTCATCTTGTTGTGAAATATGCTAATATAATGATTGCAATATTCATTTTGTAACTGTGCATGCTATTATATTGATTACAATGATGATTTTGTAACCGTTAAGGCTATTATAATGATTACAATGTTTACTTTGTAACTGAACATGCTATTACAATGATTACAATGTTCATCATGCAACTAAACATGCTATTTTGTCGATTACAATTTTCATCTTGTAACTGAAAATGATATTATAATGATTACAATGTTTATCTTGCAACTGAGCATGCTATTATAATGATTATAATGTTCACTTCGTAACTGAACATGCTATTTTAACTTTTACAATGTTCATCTTGTAACCGTTGACGCTATTATAATGATTACAATGTTCACCTTGTAACTGAGCATGCTATTATAATAATTTTAATGATCATTTTGTCACTGAACGTGCTATTTTAATAATTTTAATGTTCATTTTGTAAATGAACACGGTATTAGGTTATTATAATGTTCATCTTGTAACTGAATATGCTATTATAATGATTACAATGTTCATCTTGCCAATGAACATTCTATTATAATGATTTCAATGTTCATTTTGTAACTGAACACGCTATTAAATTATTACAATGGTAATCTAGTAACTGAACATGCTATTATAATGATTACAATGTTCATCTTGTAACTGAACACGCTATTGTAATAATTACAATGTTCACCTTGTAACTGAGCCCATTTTTATAATGATTACAATGTTCATCTTGCAACTGAATATGCTATTGTAATAATTACAATGTCCATTTTGCAACTGAGCATGCTTGTATACTGATTACAATGTTCACCTTGCAACTGATGATGTTTTTATAATGATTACAATGTTCATCTTGTAACTGAACATGCAATTATAAGGATTACAATGTTCACTTTGTAACTCAACATGCTATTACAATGATTACAATGTTCATCTTGTAACTGAACATGCTATTATGTCGATTACAATCTTCATCTTGCAACTGAGCATGATATTATAATGACTACAATGTTCATCTTGTAATTGGACGTGCTAATATAATAAATACAATGTTCATTTTGTAACTGATGATGTTATTATAATGATTACAATGTTCATCTTGTAACTGAGCATGTCTTTATAATGATTACAATGTTCACCTTGTAACTGAACATGCTTTTACAATGATTACAATGTTCATCTTGTAATTGAACGTGCTAAAATAATGAATACAATGTACATTTTGTAACTGATGATGTTATTATAATGATTACAATGTTCATCTTGTAAGTGAATATGCTAATGTAATAATTACAATGTCCATTTTGCAACTGAGCAGGCTTTTATACTGATTACAATGTTCACCTTGTAACTGATGATGTTTTATAATGATTACAATGTTCATCTTGTAACTGAACATGCTTTTATAATGATTACAATGTTCATTTTGTAAATAAACGTGCTAGTATAATGAATACAATGTTTTTTTGTAACTGATGATGTTATTATAATGATTACAATATTCATCTTGTGAGTGAATATGCTAATGTAATGATTACAATGTACATTTTGCAACTGAGCATGCTTTTATACTGATTACAATTTTCACCTTGTAACTGATGATGTTTTTATAATGATTACAATGTTCATCTTGTAACTACATATGCTATAATAGTGATTACAATGTTCATCTTGTAATGAAATATGCTAATATAATAATTGCAATATTCATTTTGTAACTGAGCATGCTATTATATTAATTACAATGATGATTTTGTAACCGTTGACGCTATTTTAATGATTACAATGTTTACTTTGTAACTGAACATGCTATTACAATGATTACAATCTTTATCTTGTATTTTAACATGCTATTATGTCGATTACAATGTTCATCTTGTAACTGAAAATGATATTATAATGATTACAATGTTTATCTTGCAACTGAGCATGCTATTATAATGATTACAATGTTCTCTTCGTAACTGAACATGCTATTATAACTATTACAATGTTCATCTTGTAACTGGGCATGTTTTTATAATGATTACAATGTTCATCTTGTAACTGAGCACGCTATTGTAATGATTCCAATGTTCACCTTGTAACTGAGCACATTAATATAATGATTACAATGTTCATCTGGTAATTGAACGTGCTAATATAATGAATACAATGTTCATTTTGTAACTGATGATGTCATTTTAATGATTACAATATTCATCTTGTAACTGAATATGCTAATGTAATGATTACAATGTCCATTTTGCAACTGAGCATGCTTTTATACTGATTACAATGTCCACCTTGTAACTGAACATGGTATTATAATGATTACAATGTTCATCTTGTAACTGAGCATGTTTTTATAATGATTACAATGTTCACCTTTTAACTGAACATGCTATTTTAATGATGACAATGTTCATTTTGTAACTGAACATGCTATTATGTCGATTACAATCTTCATCTTGTAACTGAAAATGATATTATAATGATTACAATGTTTATCTTGCAACTGAGCATGCTATTATATGGATTACAATGTTCACTTCGTAACTGAACATGCTATTATAACTATTACAATGTTCATCTTGTAACAGGGCATGTTTTTATAATGATTACAATGTTCACCTTGTAACTGAGCACGCTATTGTAATGATTACAATGTTCACCTTGTAACTGACCACATTATTATAATAATTACAATGTTCATCTTGTAATTGAACGTGCTATTATAATGATTACAATGTTCATCTTGTAACTGAACATGCTATTATGATTACAATTTTCATCTTGTAACTGAGCTTTCTATTGTAATGATTACAATGTTTACCTTGTAACTGAGCGTGCTAATATAATGATTACAATGTTCACCTTGTAACTGAGCATGCTAATATAATGATTACAATGTTTATCTTGTAACTGAGCATGCTATTATAAAACACGAGTCTCTTTAACTGGATTTAGTCTATTTCAGCTGAGGGGAAAAATGAAAGATTTAGTCTGGATAATGTGTGGGGATAAGATGAGCATTTTAGCGTGTATTAGGTCCAAACTGCATCTTTGTACCGTTGATCGTTGAGAAGAAATAGAAGGCATTTCTCAATATTGGCACTTAAAAGATGGTGCCAGCTAGGAAATCAGCTCTAACCCCAGTGTTCCATGTGGGATTACAGAGAACACTTGGCCCCGCAGCTTTTATGATCGTTTCTCTTTTCAGTCATTATAGCAAGGTTTCTCAACAATCGACAAAAAAATATGAAAATAAATCAGCAGAGAACTATCTGCAATCCGTGGTATCCCGTGCCTTGACAGGTGTAAGGCAACCTGATTTTTAAGTAACACCGCGCAGTGATTGCTTTCAACCTTTGAATCTTTCTTTCATACTTGCATTACAATGTGACGTCAAACCCAATCATCCAGTCATTCGGTGATTACTGTTACACAACAATTGAATCAAACCTTTCAGGTGTCATTTCAAGAGATCTAAAACGCTATCTAGTTAGCAACAAAGGCTTCAAAGGCTTAATTTGTGCTCTTGTGTACACAGTGCTTATTAGTACACGGACCCTGTCTGTGGAATTTTGTGTATATGTCGTCATACACTCAGTTATACTGTGGACTTTCGCTCTTGTAAATATTGCCTCTGTGCATTTTTCAGCATTGTGTAAGTACTTTAGTATTTGTATAGATATTGCTATCATTTCTTGTTAAACTTAAGTATTTTAGCTCTTGTAAAAGTATTGTTATCTGTTCCTGTTAAATGTAATAAATTGTTGAAAAATAAAATCTGCTGGTTTTGGTTACTTTTTTGTGCGGCTAAACTGTCGTGTATTTCGAACAAGCCATCTCTTTATAATACAGACAGTTTGGGTCGTAACATTATTTATTTATTTATTTGGTGTACTGGGGGAAACCCACGACTACCCGCAGGTTGCCAGAAGACCTCCTCATGGACGGCAAAAAGAGGAAGCCAGCCTGAGCTGGACTTGAACTCACAGCGACCGCATCGGTTGGAAGCCCATTGCAGGGCGATGGCGTGCTGACCCCCTCGGTAACTGAGGCCCTCCTCAAACAAAAATTAAATAAGTAAGTAAAATGTAAAACGTTGTGAGGCCGATAGAAAATCATGTGTTTCTCTAACTGATTTCACTCCAATTTATTCTTTCATCCAGCGTGTTGACAGAGTCAGTGGAATTCGGATGTTTAAATGGTTTCAAGCAACGAAGTATCATTACTTCAAGATATTAATATAACCTGAAGTCAGGCAGCTTCTAAACCTGGATCACTGTGTTTTCCTGAATCGTTGATTAAATCAATTAACACCATACTGAATCTCTGTTGCACCGTAAACACCATCCTGAATCTCTGCTGCACAGTAAATACCATCCTGAAACTCTGCTACACAGTAAGCACCATCCTGAATCTCTGCTGCACAGTAAACACCGTCAGGAATTTTACACTGACTGCGATCAGATAGCATTTTTCTGTATAGACATGTATGTCGCTGTGCAACTGAGTGAGTGAGTGAGTGCTTGGGGTTTAACGTCGTACTCAACAATTTTTCAGTCATATGACGACGAAGGAATCATTAGGGTGCATGCACGTGTAATGTGCCTCCTTGTTGCAGGAGGACGGATTTTCACCGCTCTTTTATTTAGTGCTGCATCACTGAGACGACTTACCGAAGGCAAGTAAGCCGCCCCGCCCGAGCCATTATACTGAAACGGGTCAACCAGTCGTTGCACTATCCCCTTCATGCTGAACGCCAAACGAGGAAGTTACAACTTCCTCTTTTAAAGTCTTAGGTGTGACTCGACCAAGGATTGATCCTGGATCTACCGGTCCCGAAGCGGACGCTCTACCAACTGTGCTATCCGGGCCGGTCTGTGCAACTGACGATCAGATAACATTTATTTGTAAAGACATGTATGTCTCTGCGCCATTTACTGTACCTATGTCTTTCACTTCAGGCAAACCTTAGTCCTCCCATACATAACCCCACCTGACAAGGCTCCTACTCAGGCTATTTTATTTCCTAGTGAAAGGAAGGCTTTAAGCATACATGTTTGTACATATAATATTAGTGGTGCGAGTTTTCAGTAATCCACAATTAACATATAACAGACCTATCAAAACCCTCACAGAATCCAAACGAAGTCCACCGTAAGCACTCTGGAAAAAACATATTAGGAGCTCAAGTACGTCTATATCGCATTTTTTATTTCATTTCTAACATGATGAGATCACAGAGCTGTTACATTTATCTGTCAAAACCGTTAGTTTAATAAGGTACATATTTGTCCTGAAAGAAAGAGACAAAGTTATTGATCTCATTAACGTACGTGTACCTGCCGACGAGCATCAGTTACCATTGTCAGCAAGACTAGTCCCGATATAGAAGAACCGTAGAGAAACCATCAAAGAATTGGGGTCGAATTTTCTGATCTTATTGCAGTCAGATTAATTTCACAGATATCGTATTCTACACATTTGGCCCATTGCCAGTACGCTGCAAATAGGGGTGCGAAACAATGCATGTATTTTTCATTGAGGAATGAAGAAAATGGTTTTAAAAAAGGACAAACATAAGTTCTCTTAAATGTGCATACCTGTAGTTTCCGTTTTAAAAGGCTAAACAAAGGGCCACTTGACTTAAGAACATGCCTATTACAATATTACATGTAATTAACTTAAATACGATATGATGGCGTTTAGTTAAACTAAGGTGAATATACCAGAGTTTGGAAGCGATTTATTCTAAAAATAATTCTTACAATGTTCATCTGGTAACTGAACATGCTATTATAATGATTACAATGTTCATCTTGTAACTGAGCATGCTATTATACTGATTACAATGTTCATCTTGTAACTGGGCATACTAGTATAATGATTACAATGTTCATTTTGTAACTGAATATGCTATTATATTGATTACAATGTTCATCTTGTAACTGAACGTCCTAATATAATGATTACAATGTTCATCTGGTAACTGAGTGAGTGCTTGGGTTTTAACGTCGTTCTCTCTGGTAACTGAACATGTTATTATAATGATTACAATGTTCATCTTGTAACTGAGCATACTAGTATAATGATTACATTGTTAAATTTGTAACTGAGCATGCTATTATACTGATTACAATGTTCATCTTGTAATTGAGCATGCTATTATAATGATTACAATGTTTATGTTGTAACTGAACATGCTATTATACTGATAACAATGTTCATCTTGTAACTAAGCATGATATTATAATAATTACAATGTTCATTTTGTAACTGAACATGCTATTATAATGATTACAATGTTCATCTTGTAACTGAACGTCCTAATATAATGATTACAATGTTCATCTTGTAAGTGAACATGTTATTATAATGATTACAATGTTCACCTTGTAAATGAAAATGCCATTACAATAATTACAATATTTATCTTGTAGCAGAACATGCTATTATATCGATTACAATCCTCACGTTTTAACTAAATGTGCTAAAATAATGATTACAATGTTTATCTTGTAACTGAAGATGCTATTATAATAATTACAAAGGGTGTCTTGTAACTGACCATGCTATTATAGTAATTACAAAAATCACCTTGTAACTGAACATGCTATTATAATGATTACAATGTTCACCATGTCACTGAAAGTGATATTATAATAGTTTTAATGTTCATTTTGTAACTGAACACGGTATTAGGTTATTGCAATGTTCATCCTGTAACCGAATATGCTATTATAATGATTACAATGTTCATCTTGTAACTGAGCATGCTATTACAATGATTACAATGTTCATCTTGTAACTGACCATGCTGTTATTATGATTACAATGTTTATCTTGTAACTGAACAGGCTAATATAATGATTACAATGTTCATTTTGCAACTGAACATGCTTTTTACTGATTACAATGTTCATCTTGTAACTACATATGCTATAATAACGATTACAATGTTCATCTTGTAATGAAATATGCTAATATAATGATTGCAATATTCATTTTGTAACTGAGCATGATATTATAGTGATTACAATAATGATTTTGTAACCGTTGACGCTATTATAATGATTACAATGTTCACCTTGTAACTGAGCATGCTAATATAATGATTTAAATGTTCACCTTGTCACTGAACGTGCTATTATAATAATTTTAATGTTCATTTTGTAACTGAACACGGTATTAGGTTATTATAATGTTCATCTTGTAACTGAATATGCTATTATAATGATTGCAATGTTCATCTTGGCACTGAACATTCTATTATAATGATTTCAATGTTCATTTTGTAACTGAACACGCTATTAAATTATTACAATGTTCATCCTGTAACTGAACATGCTATTAAAATGATTACAATGTTCATCTTGTAACTGAGCACGCTATTGCAATGATTACAATGTTCACCTTGTAACTGAGCACATTATTATATTGATTACAATGTTCATCTTGTAACTAAATATGCTATTGTAATGATTACAATGTCCATTTTGCAACTGAGCATGCTTGTATAGTGATTACAATGTTCACCTTGCAACTGATGATGTTTTTATAATGATTACAATGTTCATCTTGTAATTGAACGTGCTAATAAAATGAATACAATGTTCATTTTGTAACTGATGATGTTATTATAATGATTACAATATTCATCTTGTAACTGAATATGCTAATGTAATGATTACAATGTCCATTTTGCAACTGAGCATGCTTTTATACTGATTACAATGTCCACCTTGTAACTGAACATGCTATTATAATGATTTCAATGTTCATCTTGTAACTGAATATGCTATTATAATGATTGCAATGTTCATCTTGGCACTGAACATTCTATTATAATGATTTCAATGTTCATTTTGTAACTGAACACGCTATTAAATTATTACAATGTTCATCCTGTAACTGAACATGCTATTAAAATGATTACAATGTTCATCTTGTAACTGAGCACGCTATTGTAATGATTACAATGTTCACCTTGTAACTGAGCACATTATTATATTGATTACAATGTTCATCTTGTAACTAAATATGCTATTGTAATGATTACAATGTCCATTTTGCAACTGAGCATGCTTGTATAGTGATTACAATGTTCACCTTGCAACTGATGACGCTCTTATAATGATTACAATGTTTACTTTGTAATTGAACGTGCTAATATAATGTATACAATGTTCATTTTGTAACTGATGATGTTATTATAATTATTACAGAATTCATCTTGTAACTGAATATGCTAATGTAATGATTACAATGTCCATTTTGCAACTGAGCATGCTTTTATACTGATTACAATGTCCACCTTGTAACTGAACATGCTATTATAATGATTTCAATGTTCATCTTGTAACTGAACATGTTTTTATAATGATTACAATGTTCACCTTGTAACTGAACACGCTTTTATAATGATTACAATGTTCATCTTGTAATTGAACGTGCTAATATAATGAATACAATGTTCATTTTGTAACTGATGATGTTATTATAATGATTAAAATATTCATCTTGTAACTGAATATGTTAATGTAATGATTATAATGTCTATTTTGCAACTGAGCATGCTTTTATACTGATTACAATGTCCACCTTGTAACTGAACATGCTATTATAATGATTTCAATGTTCATCTTGTAACTGAGCATGTTTTTATAATGATTACAATGTTCACCTTGCAACTGATGATGTTTTTATATTGATTACAATGTTCACCTTGTAACTGAACATGCTTTTATAATGATTACAATATTCATCTTGTAATTGAACGTGCTAATATAATGAATACAATGTTTATTTTGTAACTGATGATGTTATTATAATGATTACAATATTCATCTTGTAAATGAATATGCTAATCTAATGATTACAATGTCTATTTTGCAACTGAGCATGCTTTTATACTGATTACAATGTTCACCTTGTAACTGATGATGTTTTTATAATGATTACAATGTTCATCTTGTAACTACATATGCTATAATAATGATTACATTGTTCATCTTGTAAAAAAATATGCTAATATAATGATTGCAATATTCATTTTGTAACTGAGCATGCTATTTTTTGATTACAATGATGATTTCGTAACAGTTGACGCTATTATAATGATTACAATGTTTACTTTGTAACTGAACATGCTATTACAATGATTACAATGTTCATCTTGTAACTGAACATGCTATTATGTCGGTTACAATCTTCATCTTGTAACTGAAAAGGATATTAAGATGCTAACAATGTTTATCTTGCAACTGAGCATGCTATTATAATGATTACAATGTTCACTTCGTAACTGAACATGCTAATTTAACTATTACAATGTTCATCTTGTAACTGGGCATGTTTTTATAATGATTACAATGTTCATCTTGTAACTGAGCAGGCTATTGTAATGATGACAATGTTCACCTTGTAACTGAGCACATTATTATAATGATTACAATGTTCATCTTGTAACTGAATATGCTATTGTAATCATTACAATGTCCATTTTGCAACTGAGCATGCTTGTATACTGATTACAATGTTCACCTTGCAACTGATGATGTTTTTATAATGATTACAATGTTCATCTTGTAACTGAACATGCAATTATAAGGATTATAATGTTCACTTTGTAACTGAACATGCTATTATAATGATTACAATGTTCATCTTTTAAAAAAACATGCTATTATGTCGATTACAATTTTCATCTTGCAACTGAGCATGATATTATAATGATTACAATGTTCATCTTGTAATTGAACGTGCTAATATAATGAATACAATGTTCATTTTGTAACTGATGATGTTATTTTAATGATTACAGTATTCATCTTGTAACTGAATATGCTAATGTAATGATTACAATGTCCATTTTGCAACTGAGCATGCTTTTATACTGATTACAATGTTCACCTTGTAACTGATGATGTTTTTATAAGGATTACAATGTTCATCTTGTAAATACATATGCTATAATAATGATTACAATGTTCATCTTGTAACAAAATATGCTATTGTAATGATTACAATGTCCATTTTGCAACTGAGCATGCTTGTATACTGATTACAATGTTCACCTTGCAACTGATGATGTTTTTATAATGATTACAATGTTCACTTTGTAACTGAACATGCTATTACAATGATTACAATGTTCATCTTGTAACTGAACATGCTATTATGTCGATTACAATCTTCATCTTGCATCTGAGCATGATATTATAATGATTACAATGTTCATCTTGTAATTGAACGTGCTAATATAATGAATACAATCTTCATTTTGTAATTGATGATGTTATTATAATGATTACAATATTCATCTTGTAAGTGAATATGCTAATGTAATGATTACAATGTCCATTTTCCAACTGAGCATGCTTTGATACTGAATACAATGTCCACCTTGTAACTGAACATGCTATTATAATGATTACAATGTTCATCTTGTATCCGAGCATGTTTTTATAATGATACAATGTTCACCTTGTAACTGAACATGCTTTTATAATGATTACAATGTTCATCTTGTAATTGAACGTGCTAATATAATGAATACAATGTTTATTTTGTAACTGATGATGTTATTACAATAATTACAATATTCATCTTGTAAGTGAATATGCTAATGTAATGATTACAATGTCCATTTTGCAACTGAGCATGCTTTTATACTGATTACAATGTTCACCTTGTAACCGATGATTATTTTATAATAATTACAATGTTCATCTTGTAACTACATATGCTATAATATTGATTACAATGTTCATCTTGTAATGATAATATGCTCATATAATGATTGCAATATTCATTTTATAACTGAGCATGCTATTATATTGATTACAATGATGATTTTGTAACCGTTGACGCTATTATAATGATTACAATGTTCACCTTGTAACTGAGCACGCTATTGTAATGATTACAATGTTCACCTTGTAACTGAGCACATTATTATAATGATTACAATGTTCATCTTGTACCTGAATATGCTATTGTAATGATTACAATGTCCATTTTGCAACTGAGCATGCTTGTATAGTGATTACAATGTTCACCTTGCAACTGATGATGTTTTTATAATCATTACAATGTTCATCTTGTAACTGAACATGCAATTATAAAGATTACAATGTTCACTTTGTAACTGAACTTGCTATTACAATGATTACAATGTTCATCTTGTAACTGAACATGCTATTATGTCGATTACAATCTTCATCTTGCATCTGAGCATGATATTATAATGATTACAATGTTCATCTTGTAATTGAACGTGCTAATATGATGAATACAATGTTCATTTTCTAACTGATGATGTTATTAAAATGATTACAATATTCATCTTGTAACTGAATATGCTAATGTAATGATTACAATGTGCATTTTGCAACTGAGCATGCTTTTATACTGATTACAAAGTCCACCTTGTAACTGAACATGCTATTATAATGATTACAATGTTCATCTTGTAACTGAGCATGTTTTTATAATGATTACAATGTTCACCTTGTAACTGAACATGCTATTATAATGATGACAATGTTCATTTTGTAAATGAGCACGCTATTATACTGTTTACAATGTTCATCTTGTAACTGAACATGCTACTACAATGATTACAATGTTCATCTTGTAACTGAACATGCAATTATAATAATTACAATGTTTATCTTGCAACTGAACATGCAATTATAAGGATTATAATGTTCACTTTGTAATTGAACATGCTATTACAATGATTACAATGTTCATCTTGTAACTAAATATGCTATTATGTCGATTACAATCTTCATCTTGCAAGTGAGCATGATATCATAATGATTACAATGTTCATCTTGTAATTGAACGTGCTAATATAATGAATACAATGTTCATTTTGTAACTGATGATGTTATTATAATGATTACAATATTCATCTTGTAAATGAATATGCTAATGTAATGATTACAAAGTCCATTTTGCAACTGAGCATGCTTTTATACTGATTACAATGTCCACCTTGTAACTGAACATGCTTTTATAATGATTACAATGTTCCTCTTCTAATTGAACGTGCTAATGTAATGAATACAATGTACATTTTGTAACTGATGATGTTATTTTAATGATTACAATGTTCATCTTGTAAGTGAATATGCTAATGTAATGATTACAATGTCCATTTTGCAAATGAGTATGCTTTTATACTGATTACAATGTTCACCTTGAAACTGATGATGTTTTATAATGATTACAATGTTCATCTTGTAACTACATATGCTATAATAATGATTACAATGTTCATCTTGTAATGAAATATGTTAATATAATGATTGAAATATTTATTTTGTAACTGAGCATGCCATTATATTGATTACAATGATGATTTTGTAACCGTTGACGCTCTTATAATGATTACAATGTTTACTTTGTAATTGAACGTGCTAATATAATGTATACAATGTTCATTTTGTAACTGATGATGTTATTATAATTATTACAGAATTCATCTTGTAACTGAATATGCTAATGTAATGATTACAATGTCCATTTTGCAACTGAGCATGCTTTTATACTGATTACAATGTCCACTTTGTAACTGAACATGCTAATATAATGATTACAATGTTCATCTTGTAACTGAGCATGTTTTTATAATGATTACAATGTTCACCTTGTAACTGAACATGCTATTATAGTAATTACAAAAATCACCTTGTAACTGAACATGCTATTATAATGATTACAATGTTCACCATGTCACTGAAAGTGATATTATAATAGTTTTAATGTTTATTTTGTAACTGAACACGGTATTAGGTTATTGCAATGTTCATCCTGTAACCGAATATGCTATTATAATGATTACAATGTTCATCTTGTAACTGAGCATGCTATTACAATGATTACAATGTTCATCTTGTAACTGACCATGCTGTTGTTATGATTACAATGTTTATCTTGTAACTGAACAGGCTAATATAATGATTACAATATTTATTTTGCAACTGAACATGCTTTTTTACTGATTACAATGTTCATCTTGTAACTACATATGCTATAATAATGATTACAATGTTCATCTTGTAATGAAATATGCTAATATAATGATTGCAATATTCATTTTGTAACTGAGCATGATATTATATTAATTACAATAATGATTTTGTAACCGTTGACGCTATTATAATGATTACAATGTTCACCTTGTAACTGAGCATGCTAATATAATGATTTAAATGTTCACCTTGTCACTGAACGTGCTATTATAATAATTTTAATGTTCATTTTGTAACTGAACACGGTATTAGGTTATTATAATGTTCATCTTGTAACTGAATATGCTATTATAATGATTGCAATGTTTATCTTGGCACTGAACATTCTATTATCATGATTTCAATGTTCATTTTGGAACTGAACACGCTATTAAATTATTACAATGTTCATCCTGTAACTAAACATGCTATTATAATGATTACAATGTTCATCTTGTAACTGAGCACGCTATTGCAATGATTACAATGTTCACCTTGTAACTGAGCACATTATTATAATGATGACAATGTTCATCTTGTAACTAAATATGCTATTGTAATGATTACAATGTCCATTTTGCAACTGAGCATGCTTGTATACTAATTACAATGTTCACCTTGCAACTGATGATGTTTTTACAATGATTACAATGTTCATCTTGTAATTGAACATGCTATTACAATGATTACAATGTTCATCTTGTAACTGAACATGCTATTATGTCGATTACAATGTTCATCTTGCAACTGAGCATGATATTATAATGATTACAATGATCATCTTGTAATTGAACGTGCTAATATAATGAATACAATGTTCATTTTGTAACTGATGATGTTATTATAATGATTAAAATATTGATCTTGTAACTGAATATGCTAATGTAATGATTATATTGTCCATTTTGCAACTGAGCATGCTTTTATACTGATTACAATGTCCACCTTGTAACTGAACGTGCTATTATAATGATTTCAATGTTCATCTTGTAACTGAGCATGTTTTTATAATGATTACAATGTTCATCTTGCAACTGATGATGTTTTTATAATGATTACAATGTTCATCTTGTAACTGAACATGTAATTATAAGGATTACAATGTTCACTTTGTAACTGGACATGCTATTACAATGATTACAATGTTCATCTTGTAACTAAACATGCTATTATGTCGATTACAATCTTCATCTTGCAACTGAGCATGATATTATAATGATTACAATGTTCATCTTGTAATTGAACGTGCTAATATAATGAATACAATGTTCATTTTGTAACTGATGATGTTATTATAAAGATTACAATGTTCATCTTGTAATTGAACGTGCTAATATAATGAATACAATGTTCATTTTGTAACTGATGATGTTATTATAATGATTACAATATTCATCTTGTAACTGAATATTCTAATGTAATGATTACAATGTCTATTTTGCAACTGAGCATGCTTTTATACTGATTACAATGTTCACTTTGTAACTGATGATGTTTTTATAATGATTACAATGTTCATCTTGTAACTACATACGCTATAATAATGATTACATTGTTCCTCTTGTAATAAAATATGCTAATATAATGATTGCAATATTCATTTTGTAACTGAGCATGCTATTATATTGATTACAATGATGATTTTGTAACCGTTGACGCTATTATAATGATTACAATGTTTACTTTGTAACTGAACATGCTATTATAATGATTACAATGTTCATCTTGTAACTGAACATGCTATTATGTCGATTACAATCTTCATCTTGTAACTGAAAATGATATTATAATGATAACAATGTTTATCTTGCAACTGAGCATGCTATTATAATGATTACAATGTTCACTTCGTAACTGAACATGCTAATTTAACTATTACAATGTTCATCTTGTAACTGGGCATGTTTTTATAATGATTACAATGTTCACCTTGTAACTGAGCAGGCTATTGTAATGATTACAATGTTCACCTTGTAACTGAGCACATTATTATAATGACTACAATGTTCATCTTGTAACTAAATATGCTTTTGTAATGATTACAATGTCCATTTTGCAACTGAGCATGCTTGTATAGTGATTACAATGTTCACCTTGCAACTGATGATGTTTTTATAATGATTACAATGTTCATCTCGTAACTGAACATGCAATTATAAGGATTACAATGTTCACTTTGTAACTGAACATGCTATTACAATGATTACAATGTTCACTTTGTAACTGAACATGCTATTATAACTATTACAATGTTCATTTTGTAATTGGGCATGTTTTTATAATGATTACAATGTTCATCTTGTAACTGAGCACGCTATTGTAATGATTACAATGTTCACCTTGTAACTGAGCACATTATTATAATGATTACAATGTTCATCTTGTAATTGAACGTGCTAATATAATGAATACAATGTTCATTTTGTAACTGATGATGTCATTTTAATGATTACAATATTCATCTTGTAACTGAATATGCTAATGTAATGATTACAATGTCCATTTTGCAACTGAGCATGCTTTTATACTGATTACAATGTCCACCTTGTAACTGAACATGGTATTATAATGATTACAATGTTCATCTTGTAACTGAGCATGTTTTTATAATGATTACAATGTTCACCTTTTAACTGAACATGCTATTTTAATGATGACAATGTTCATTTTGTAACTGAACATGCTATTATGTCGATTACAATCTTCATCTTGTAACTGAAAATGATATTATAATGATTACAATGTTTATCTTGCAACTGAGCATGCTATTATAATGATTACAATGTTGAATTCGTAACTGAACATGCTATTTTAACTATTACAATGTTCATCTTGTAACTGGGCATGTTTTTATAATGATTACAATGTTCACCTTGTAACTGAACATGCTATTTTAATGATTACAATGTTCATCTTGTAACTGAATATTCTATTATGATTACAATTTTCATCTTGTAACTGAGCTTTCTATTATAATGATTACAATGTTTACCTTGTAACTGAGCGTGCTAATATAATGATTACAATGTTCACCTTGTAACTGAGCATGCTAATACAATGATTACAATGTTTATCTTGTAACTGAGCATGCTATTATAAAACACGTGTCTCTTTAACTGGATTTAGTCTATTTCAGCTGAGGGGAAAAATGAAACATTTAGTCTGGATAATGTGTGGGGATAAGATGAGCTTTTTAGTGTGTATTTGGTCCAAACTGCATCTTTGTACCGTTGATCGTTGAGAAGAAATAGAAGGCATTTCTCAATATTGGCACTTAAAAGATGGTGCCAGCTAGGAAATCAGCTCTAACCCCAGTGTTCCATGTGGGATTACAGAGAACACTTGGTCCCGCAGCTTTTATGATCGTTTCTCTTTTCAGTCATTATAGCAAGGTTTCTCAACAATCGACAAAAATAAATGAAAATAAATCAGCAGAGAACTATCTGCAATCCGTGGTATCCCGTGCCTTGACAGGTGTAAGGCAACCTGATTTTTAAGTAACACCTCGCAGTGATTGCTTTCAACCTTTGAATCTTTCTTTCATTCTTGCATTACAATGTGACGTCAAACCCAATCATCCAGTCATTCGGTGATTACTGTTACACAACAATTGAATCAAACCTTTCAGGTGTCATTTCAAGAGATCTAAAACGCTATCTAGTTAGCAACAAAGGCTTCAAAGGCTTAATTTGTGCTCTTGTGTACACAGTGCTTATTTAGTACACGGACCCTGTCTGTGGAATTTTGTGTATATGTCGTCATACACTCAGTTATACTGTGGACTTTCGCTCTTGTAAATATTGCCTCTGTGCATTTTTCCGCATTGTGTAAGTACTTTAGTATTTGTATAGATATTGCTATCATTTCTTGTTAAACTTAAGTATTTTAGCTCTTGTAAAAGTCTTGTTATCTGTTCCTGTTAAATGTAATAAATTGTTGAAAAATAAAATCTGCTGGTTTTGGTTACTTTTTTGTGCGGCTAAACTGTCGTGTATTTCGAACAAGCCATCTCTTTATAATACAGACAGTTTGGGTCGTAACATTATTTATTTATTTATTTGGTGTACTGGGGGAAACCCACGACTACCCGCAGGTTGCCAGAAGACCTCCTCATGGACGGCAAAAAGAGGAAGCCAGCCTGAGCTGGACTTGAACTCACAGCGACCGCATCGGTTGGAAGCCCATTGCAGGGCGATGGCGTGCTGACCCCCTCGGTAACTGAGGCCCTCCTCAAACAAAAATTAAATAAGTAAGTAAAATGTAAAACGTTGTGAGGCCGATAGAAAATCATGTGTTTCTCTAACTGATTTCACTCCAATTTATTCTTTCATCCAGCGTGTTGACAGAGTCAGTGGAATTCGGATGTTTAAATGGTTTCAAGCAACGAAGTATCATTACTTCAAGATATTAATATAACCTGAAGTCAGGCAGCTTCTAAACCTGAATCACTGTGTTTTCCTGAATCGTTGATTAAATCAATTAACACCATACTGAATCTCTGTTGCACCGTAAACACCATCCTGAATCTCTGCTGCACAGTAAATACCATCCTGAAACTCTGCTACACAGTAAGCACCATCCTGAATCTCTGCTGCACAGTAAACACCGTCAGGAATTTTACACTGACTGCGATCAGATAGCATTTTTCTGTATAGACATGTATGTCGCTGTGCAACTGAGTGAGTGAGTGAGTGCTTGGGGTTTAACGTCGTACTCAACAATTTTTCAGTCATATGACGACGAAGGAATCATTAGGGTGCATGCACGTGTAATGTGCCTCCTTGTTGCAGGAGGACGGATTTTCACCGCTCTTTTATTTAGTGCTGCATCACTGAGACGACTTACCGAAGGCAAGTAAGCCGCCCCGCCCGAGCCATTATACTGAAACGGGTCAACCAGTCGTTGCACTATCCCCTTCATGCTGAACGCCAAACGAGGAAGTTACAACTTCCTCTTTTAAAGTCTTAGGTGTGACTCGACCAAGGATTGATCCTGGATCTACCGGTCCCGAAGCGGACGCTCTACCAACTGTGCTATCCGGGCCGGTCTGTGCAACTGACGATCAGATAACATTTATTTGTAAAGACATGTATGTCTCTGCGCCATTTACTGTACCTATGTCTTTCACTTCAGGCAAACCTTAGTCCTCCCATACATAACCCCACCTGACAAGGCTCCTACTCAGGCTATTTTATTTCCTAGTGAAAGGAAGGCTTTAAGCATACATGTTTGTACATATAATATTAGTGGTGCGAGTTTTCAGTAATCCACAATTAACATATAACAGACCTATCAAAACCCTCACAGAATCCAAACGAAGTCCACCGTAAGCACTCTGGAAAAAACATATTAGGAGCTCAAGTACGTCTATATCGCATTTTTTATTTCATTTCTAACATGATGAGATCACAGAGCTGTTACATTTATCTGTCAAAACCGTTAGTTTAATAAGGTACATATTTGTCCTGAAAGAAAGAGACAAAGTTATTGATCTCATTAACGTACGTGTACCTGCCGACGAGCATGAGTTACCATTGTCAGCAAGACTAGTCCCGATATAGAAGAACCGTAGAGAAACCATCAAAGAATTGGGGTCGAATTTTCTGATCTTATTGCAGTCAGATTAATTTCACAGATATCGTATTCTACACATTTGGCCCATTGCCAGTACGCTGCAAATAGGGGTGCGAAACAATGCATGTATTTTTCATTGAGGAATGAAGAAAATGGTTTTAAAAAAGGACAAACATAAGTTCTCTTAAATGTGCATACCTGTAGTTTCCGTTTTAAAAGGCTAAACAAAGGGCCACTTGACTTAAGAACATGCCTATTACAATATTACATGTAATTAACTTAAATACGATATGATGGCGTTTAGTTAAACTAAGGTGAATATACCAGAGTTTGGAAGCGATTTATTCTAAAAATAATTCTTACAATGTTCATCTGGTAACTGAACATGCTATTATAATGATTACAATGTTCATCTTGTAACTGAGCATGCTATTATACTGATTACAATGTTCATCTTGTAACTGGGCATACTAGTATAATGATTACAATGTTCATTTTGTAACTGAATATGCTATTATATTGATTACAATGTTCATCTTGTAACTGAACGTCCTAATATAATGATTACAATGTTCATCTGGTAACTGAGTGAGTGCTTGGGTTTTAACGTCGTTCTCTCTGGTAACTGAACATGTTATTATAATGATTACAATGTTCATCTTGTAACTGAGCATACTAGTATAATGATTACATTGTTAAATTTGTAACTGAGCATGCTATTATACTGATTACAATGTTCATCTTGTAATTGAGCATGCTATTATAATGATTACAATGTTTATGTTGTAACTGAACATGCTATTATACTGATAACAATGTTCATCTTGTAACTAAGCATGATATTATAATAATTACAATGTTCATTTTGTAACTGAACATGCTATTATAATGATTACAATGTTCATCTTGTAACTGAACGTCCTAATATAATGATTACAATGTTCATCTTGTAAGTGAACATGTTATTATAATGATTACAATGTTCACCTTGTAAATGAAAATGCCATTACAATAATTACAATATTTATCTTGTAGCAGAACATGCTATTATATCGATTACAATCCTCACGTTTTAACTAAATGTGCTAAAATAATGATTACAATGTTTATCTTGTAACTGAAGATGCTATTATAATAATTACAAAGGGTGTCTTGTAACTGACCATGCTATTATAGTAATTACAAAAATCACCTTGTAACTGAACATGCTATTATAATGATTACAATGTTCACCATGTCACTGAAAGTGATATTATAATAGTTTTAATGTTCATTTTGTAACTGAACACGGTATTAGGTTATTGCAATGTTCATCCTGTAACCGAATATGCTATTATAATGATTACAATGTTCATCTTGTAACTGAGCATGCTATTACAATGATTACAATGTTCATCTTGTAACTGACCATGCTGTTATTATGATTACAATGTTTATCTTGTAACTGAACAGGCTAATATAATGATTACAATGTTCATTTTGCAACTGAACATGCTTTTTACTGATTACAATGTTCATCTTGTAACTACATATGCTATAATAACGATTACAATGTTCATCTTGTAATGAAATATGCTAATATAATGATTGCAATATTCATTTTGTAACTGAGCATGATATTATAGTGATTACAATAATGATTTTGTAACCGTTGACGCTATTATAATGATTACAATGTTCACCTTGTAACTGAGCATGCTAATATAATGATTTAAATGTTCACCTTGTCACTGAACGTGCTATTATAATAATTTTAATGTTCATTTTGTAACTGAACACGGTATTAGGTTATTATAATGTTCATCTTGTAACTGAATATGCTATTATAATGATTGCAATGTTCATCTTGGCACTGAACATTCTATTATAATGATTTCAATGTTCATTTTGTAACTGAACACGCTATTAAATTATTACAATGTTCATCCTGTAACTGAACATGCTATTAAAATGATTACAATGTTCATCTTGTAACTGAGCACGCTATTGCAATGATTACAATGTTCACCTTGTAACTGAGCACATTATTATATTGATTACAATGTTCATCTTGTAACTAAATATGCTATTGTAATGATTACAATGTCCATTTTGCAACTGAGCATGCTTGTATAGTGATTACAATGTTCACCTTGCAACTGATGATGTTTTTATAATGATTACAATGTTCATCTTGTAATTGAACGTGCTAATAAAATGAATACAATGTTCATTTTGTAACTGATGATGTTATTATAATGATTACAATATTCATCTTGTAACTGAATATGCTAATGTAATGATTACAATGTCCATTTTGCAACTGAGCATGCTTTTATACTGATTACAATGTCCACCTTGTAACTGAACATGCTATTATAATGATTTCAATGTTCATCTTGTAACTGAATATGCTATTATAATGATTGCAATGTTCATCTTGGCACTGAACATTCTATTATAATGATTTCAATGTTCATTTTGTAACTGAACACGCTATTAAATTATTACAATGTTCATCCTGTAACTGAACATGCTATTAAAATGATTACAATGTTCATCTTGTAACTGAGCACGCTATTGTAATGATTACAATGTTCACCTTGTAACTGAGCACATTATTATATTGATTACAATGTTCATCTTGTAACTAAATATGCTATTGTAATGATTACAATGTCCATTTTGCAACTGAGCATGCTTGTATAGTGATTACAATGTTCACCTTGCAACTGATGACGCTCTTATAATGATTACAATGTTTACTTTGTAATTGAACGTGCTAATATAATGTATACAATGTTCATTTTGTAACTGATGATGTTATTATAATTATTACAGAATTCATCTTGTAACTGAATATGCTAATGTAATGATTACAATGTCCATTTTGCAACTGAGCATGCTTTTATACTGATTACAATGTCCACCTTGTAACTGAACATGCTATTATAATGATTTCAATGTTCATCTTGTAACTGAACATGTTTTTATAATGATTACAATGTTCACCTTGTAACTGAACACGCTTTTATAATGATTACAATGTTCATCTTGTAATTGAACGTGCTAATATAATGAATACAATGTTCATTTTGTAACTGATGATGTTATTATAATGATTAAAATATTCATCTTGTAACTGAATATGTTAATGTAATGATTATAATGTCTATTTTGCAACTGAGCATGCTTTTATACTGATTACAATGTCCACCTTGTAACTGAACATGCTATTATAATGATTTCAATGTTCATCTTGTAACTGAGCATGTTTTTATAATGATTACAATGTTCACCTTGCAACTGATGATGTTTTTATATTGATTACAATGTTCACCTTGTAACTGAACATGCTTTTATAATGATTACAATATTCATCTTGTAATTGAACGTGCTAATATAATGAATACAATGTTTATTTTGTAACTGATGATGTTATTATAATGATTACAATATTCATCTTGTAAATGAATATGCTAATCTAATGATTACAATGTCTATTTTGCAACTGAGCATGCTTTTATACTGATTACAATGTTCACCTTGTAACTGATGATGTTTTTATAATGATTACAATGTTCATCTTGTAACTACATATGCTATAATAATGATTACATTGTTCATCTTGTAAAAAAATATGCTAATATAATGATTGCAATATTCATTTTGTAACTGAGCATGCTATTTTTTGATTACAATGATGATTTCGTAACAGTTGACGCTATTATAATGATTACAATGTTTACTTTGTAACTGAACATGCTATTACAATGATTACAATGTTCATCTTGTAACTGAACATGCTATTATGTCGGTTACAATCTTCATCTTGTAACTGAAAAGGATATTAAGATGCTAACAATGTTTATCTTGCAACTGAGCATGCTATTATAATGATTACAATGTTCACTTCGTAACTGAACATGCTAATTTAACTATTACAATGTTCATCTTGTAACTGGGCATGTTTTTATAATGATTACAATGTTCATCTTGTAACTGAGCAGGCTATTGTAATGATGACAATGTTCACCTTGTAACTGAGCACATTATTATAATGATTACAATGTTCATCTTGTAACTGAATATGCTATTGTAATCATTACAATGTCCATTTTGCAACTGAGCATGCTTGTATACTGATTACAATGTTCACCTTGCAACTGATGATGTTTTTATAATGATTACAATGTTCATCTTGTAACTGAACATGCAATTATAAGGATTATAATGTTCACTTTGTAACTGAACATGCTATTATAATGATTACAATGTTCATCTTTTAAAAAAACATGCTATTATGTCGATTACAATTTTCATCTTGCAACTGAGCATGATATTATAATGATTACAATGTTCATCTTGTAATTGAACGTGCTAATATAATGAATACAATGTTCATTTTGTAACTGATGATGTTATTTTAATGATTACAGTATTCATCTTGTAACTGAATATGCTAATGTAATGATTACAATGTCCATTTTGCAACTGAGCATGCTTTTATACTGATTACAATGTTCACCTTGTAACTGATGATGTTTTTATAAGGATTACAATGTTCATCTTGTAAATACATATGCTATAATAATGATTACAATGTTCATCTTGTAACTGAATATGCTATTGTAATGATTACAATGTCCATTTTGCAACTGAGCATGCTTGTATACTGATTACAATGTTCACCTTGCAACTGATGATGTTTTTATAATGATTACAATGTTCACTTTGTAACTGAACATGCTATTACAATGATTACAATGTTCATCTTGTAACTGAACATGCTATTATGTCGATTACAATCTTCATCTTGCATCTGAGCATGATATTATAATGATTACAATGTTCATCTTGTAATTGAACGTGCTAATATAATGAATACAATCTTCATTTTGTAATTGATGATGTTATTATAATGATTACAATATTCATCTTGTAAGTGAATATGCTAATGTAATGATTACAATGTCCATTTTCCAACTGAGCATGCTTTGATACTGAATACAATGTCCACCTTGTAACTGAACATGCTATTATAATGATTACAATGTTCATCTTGTATCCGAGCATGTTTTTATAATGATACAATGTTCACCTTGTAACTGAACATGCTTTTATAATGATTACAATGTTCATCTTGTAATTGAACGTGCTAATATAATGAATACAATGTTTATTTTGTAACTGATGATGTTATTACAATAATTACAATATTCATCTTGTAAGTGAATATGCTAATGTAATGATTACAATGTCCATTTTGCAACTGAGCATGCTTTTATACTGATTACAATGTTCACCTTGTAACCGATGATTATTTTATAATAATTACAATGTTCATCTTGTAACTACATATGCTATAATATTGATTACAATGTTCATCTTGTAATGATAATATGCTCATATAATGATTGCAATATTCATTTTATAACTGAGCATGCTATTATATTGATTACAATGATGATTTTGTAACCGTTGACGCTATTATAATGATTACAATGTTCACCTTGTAACTGAGCACGCTATTGTAATGATTACAATGTTCACCTTGTAACTGAGCACATTATTATAATGATTACAATGTTCATCTTGTACCTGAATATGCTATTGTAATGATTACAATGTCCATTTTGCAACTGAGCATGCTTGTATAGTGATTACAATGTTCACCTTGCAACTGATGATGTTTTTATAATCATTACAATGTTCATCTTGTAACTGAACATGCAATTATAAAGATTACAATGTTCACTTTGTAACTGAACTTGCTATTACAATGATTACAATGTTCATCTTGTAACTGAACATGCTATTATGTCGATTACAATCTTCATCTTGCATCTGAGCATGATATTATAATGATTACAATGTTCATCTTGTAATTGAACGTGCTAATATGATGAATACAATGTTCATTTTCTAACTGATGATGTTATTAAAATGATTACAATATTCATCTTGTAACTGAATATGCTAATGTAATGATTACAATGTGCATTTTGCAACTGAGCATGCTTTTATACTGATTACAAAGTCCACCTTGTAACTGAACATGCTATTATAATGATTACAATGTTCATCTTGTAACTGAGCATGTTTTTATAATGATTACAATGTTCACCTTGTAACTGAACATGCTATTATAATGATGACAATGTTCATTTTGTAAATGAGCACGCTATTATACTGTTTACAATGTTCATCTTGTAACTGAACATGCTACTACAATGATTACAATGTTCATCTTGTAACTGAACATGCAATTATAATAATTACAATGTTTATCTTGCAACTGAACATGCAATTATAAGGATTATAATGTTCACTTTGTAATTGAACATGCTATTACAATGATTACAATGTTCATCTTGTAACTAAATATGCTATTATGTCGATTACAATCTTCATCTTGCAAGTGAGCATGATATCATAATGATTACAATGTTCATCTTGTAATTGAACGTGCTAATATAATGAATACAATGTTCATTTTGTAACTGATGATGTTATTATAATGATTACAATATTCATCTTGTAAATGAATATGCTAATGTAATGATTACAAAGTCCATTTTGCAACTGAGCATGCTTTTATACTGATTACAATGTCCACCTTGTAACTGAACATGCTTTTATAATGATTACAATGTTCCTCTTCTAATTGAACGTGCTAATGTAATGAATACAATGTACATTTTGTAACTGATGATGTTATTTTAATGATTACAATGTTCATCTTGTAAATGAATATGCTAATGTAATGATTACAATGTCCATTTTGCAAATGAGTATGCTTTTATACTGATTACAATGTTCACCTTGAAACTGATGATGTTTTATAATGATTACAATGTTCATCTTGTAACTACATATGCTATAATAATGATTACAATGTTCATCTTGTAATGAAATATGTTAATATAATGATTGAAATATTTATTTTGTAACTGAGCATGCCATTATATTGATTACAATGATGATTTTGTAACCGTTGACGCTCTTATAATGATTACAATGTTTACTTTGTAATTGAACGTGCTAATATAATGTATACAATGTTCATTTTGTAACTGATGATGTTATTATAATTATTACAGAATTCATCTTGTAACTGAATATGCTAATGTAATGATTACAATGTCCATTTTGCAACTGAGCATGCTTTTATACTGATTACAATGTCCACTTTGTAACTGAACATGCTAATATAATGATTACAATGTTCATCTTGTAACTGAGCATGTTTTTATAATGATTACAATGTTCACCTTGTAACTGAACATGCTATTATAGTAATTACAAAAATCACCTTGTAACTGAACATGCTATTATAATGATTACAATGTTCACCATGTCACTGAAAGTGATATTATAATAGTTTTAATGTTTATTTTGTAACTGAACACGGTATTAGGTTATTGCAATGTTCATCCTGTAACCGAATATGCTATTATAATGATTACAATGTTCATCTTGTAACTGAGCATGCTATTACAATGATTACAATGTTCATCTTGTAACTGACCATGCTGTTGTTATGATTACAATGTTTATCTTGTAACTGAACAGGCTAATATAATGATTACAATATTTATTTTGCAACTGAACATGCTTTTTTACTGATTACAATGTTCATCTTGTAACTACATATGCTATAATAATGATTACAATGTTCATCTTGTAATGAAATATGCTAATATAATGATTGCAATATTCATTTTGTAACTGAGCATGATATTATATTAATTACAATAATGATTTTGTAACCGTTGACGCTATTATAATGATTACAATGTTCACCTTGTAACTGAGCATGCTAATATAATGATTTAAATGTTCACCTTGTCACTGAACGTGCTATTATAATAATTTTAATGTTCATTTTGTAACTGAACACGGTATTAGGTTATTATAATGTTCATCTTGTAACTGAATATGCTATTATAATGATTGCAATGTTTATCTTGGCACTGAACATTCTATTATCATGATTTCAATGTTCATTTTGGAACTGAACACGCTATTAAATTATTACAATGTTCATCCTGTAACTAAACATGCTATTATAATGATTACAATGTTCATCTTGTAACTGAGCACGCTATTGCAATGATTACAATGTTCACCTTGTAACTGAGCACATTATTATAATGATGACAATGTTCATCTTGTAACTAAATATGCTATTGTAATGATTACAATGTCCATTTTGCAACTGAGCATGCTTGTATACTAATTACAATGTTCACCTTGCAACTGATGATGTTTTTACAATGATTACAATGTTCATCTTGTAATTGAACATGCTATTACAATGATTACAATGTTCATCTTGTAACTGAACATGCTATTATGTCGATTACAATGTTCATCTTGCAACTGAGCATGATATTATAATGATTACAATGATCATCTTGTAATTGAACGTGCTAAAATAATGAATACAATGTTCATTTTGTAACTGATGATGTTATTATAATGATTAAAATATTGATCTTGTAACTGAATATGCTAATGTAATGATTATATTGTCCATTTTGCAACTGAGCATGCTTTTATACTGATTACAATGTCCACCTTGTAACTGAACGTGCTATTATAATGATTTCAATGTTCATCTTGTAACTGAGCATGTTTTTATAATGATTACAATGTTCATCTTGCAACTGATGATGTTTTTATAATGATTACAATGTTCATCTTGTAACTGAACATGTAATTATAAGGATTACAATGTTCACTTTGTAACTGGACATGCTATTACAATGATTACAATGTTCATCTTGTAACTAAACATGCTATTATGTCGATTACAATCTTCATCTTGCAACTGAGCATGATATTATAATGATTACAATGTTCATCTTGTAATTGAACGTGCTAATATAATGAATACAATGTTCATTTTGTAACTGATGATGTTATTATAAAGATTACAATGTTCATCTTGTAATTGAACGTGCTAATATAATGAATACAATGTTCATTTTGTAACTGATGATGTTATTATAATGATTACAATATTCATCTTGTAACTGAATATTCTAATGTAATGATTACAATGTCTATTTTGCAACTGAGCATGCTTTTATACTGATTACAATGTTCACTTTGTAACTGATGATGTTTTTATAATGATTACAATGTTCATCTTGTAACTACATACGCTATAATAATGATTACATTGTTCCTCTTGTAATAAAATATGCTAATATAATGATTGCAATATTCATTTTGTAACTGAGCATGCTATTATATTGATTACAATGATGATTTTGTAACCGTTGACGCTATTATAATGATTACAATGTTTACTTTGTAACTGAACATGCTATTATAATGATTACAATGTTCATCTTGTAACTGAACATGCTATTATGTCGATTACAATCTTCATCTTGTAACTGAAAATGATATTATAATGATAACAATGTTTATCTTGCAACTGAGCATGCTATTATAATGATTACAATGTTCACCTTGTAACTGAACATGCTAATTTAACTATTACAATGTTCATCTTGTAACTGGGCATGTTTTTATAATGATTACAATGTTCACCTTGTAACTGAGCAGGCTATTGTAATGATTACAATGTTCACCTTGTAACTGAGCACATTATTATAATGACTACAATGTTCATCTTGTAACTAAATATGCTTTTGTAATGATTACAATGTCCATTTTGCAACTGAGCATGCTTGTATAGTGATTACAATGTTCACCTTGCAACTGATGATGTTTTTATAATGATTACAATGTTCATCTCGTAACTGAACATGCAATTATAAGGATTACAATGTTCACTTTGTAACTGAACATGCTATTACAATGATTACAATGTTCACTTTGTAACTGAACATGCTATTATAACTATTACAATGTTCATTTTGTAATTGGGCATGTTTTTATAATGATTACAATGTTCATCTTGTAACTGAACGTCCTAATATAATGATTACAATGTTCATCTGGTAACTGAGTGAGTGCTTGGGTTTTAACGTCGTTCTCTCTGGTAACTGAACATGTTATTATAATGATTACAATGTTCATCTTGTAACTGAGCATACTAGTATAATGATTACATTGTTAAATTTGTAACTGAGCATGCTATTATACTGATTACAATGTTCATCTTGTAACTGAACATGCTAAAATAATGATTACAATGTTCATTTTGCAACATAACATGCTTTTATACTGATTACAATGCTCATCTTATAACTACATATGCTATAATAATGATTACAATGTTCATCTTGTAATGAAATATGCTAATATAATGATTGCAATATTCATTTTGCAACTAGGCATGCTATTATATTGATTATAATGATGATTTTGTAACAGTTGACGCTATTATAATGATTACAATGTTCACCTTGTAACTGAGCATGCTATTATAATGATTTAAATGTTCACCTTGTCACTGAACGTGCTATTATAACAATTTTAATGTTCATTTTGTAACTGAACACAGTATTAGGTTATTATAATGTTCATCTTGTAACTGAATATGCTATTATAATGATTGCAATGTTTATCTTGGCACTGAACATTCTCTTATAATGGTTTCAATGTTCATTTTGTAACTGAACACGCTATTAAATTATTACAATGTTCATCCTGTAACTGAACATGCTATTATAATGATTACAATGTTCATATTGTAACTGAGCACCCTATTGTAATGATTACAATGTTCACCTTGTAACTGAGCACATTATTATAATGATTACAATGTTCATCTTGTACCTAAATATGCTATTGTAATGATTACAATGTCCATTTTGCAACTGAGCATGCTTGTATTCTAATTACAATGTTCACCTTGCAACTGATGATGTTTTTATAATGATTACAATGTTCATCTTGTAACTGAACATGCTATTATGTCGATTACAATGTTCACTTTGTAACTGAACATGCTATTACAATGATTACAATGTTCATCTTGTAACTAAACATGCTATTATGTCGATTACAATGTTCACTTTGTAACTGAACATGCTATTACAATGATTACAATGTTCATCTTGTAACTGAACATGCTATTATGTCGATTACAATCTTCATCTTGCAACTGAGCATGATATTATAATGATTACAATGTTCATCTTGTAATTGAACGTGCTAATATAATGAATACAATGTTCATTTTGTAACTGATGATGTTATTATAATGTTACAATATTCATCTTGTAACTGAATATGCTAATGTAATGATTACAATGTCCATTTTGCAACTGAGCATGCTTTTATACTGATTAAAATGTCCACCTTGTAACTGAACATGCTATTATAATGATTTAAATGTTCATCTAGTAACTGAGCATGTTTTTATAATGATTACAATGTTCACCTTGTAACTGAACATGCTTTTATAATGATTACAATGTTCATCTTGTAATTGAACGTGCTAATATAATGAATACAATGTTTGTTTGTAACTGATGATGTTATTATAATGATTACAATATTCATCTTGTAAGTTAATATGCTAATGTAATGATTACAATGTCCATTTTGCAACTGACAATGCTTTTATACTGATTACAATGTTCACCTTGTCACTGATGATGTTTTTATAATGATTACAATGTTCATCTTGTAACTACATATGCTATAATACTGATTACAATGTTCATCTTGTAATGAAATATGCTAATATAGTAACTGCAATATTAATTTTGTAACTGAGCATGCTATTATATTGATTACAATGATGATTTTGTAACCGTTGACGCTATTATAATGATTACAATATTAATTTTGTAACTGAGCATGCTATTATACTGATTACAATGTTCATCTTGTAACTGAACATGCTATTATAATGATTACAATGTTCATGTTGTAACTGAACATGCCATTATACTGATAACAATGTTCATCTTGTAACTGGGCATACTAGTATAATGATTACAATGTTCATTTTGTAACTAAACATGCTATTATGTCGATTACAATGTTCACTTTGTAACTGAATATGCTATTATATTGATTACAATGTTCATCTTGTAACTGAACATCCTAATATAATGATTACAATGTTCATCTGGTAACTGAGTGAGTGCTTGGGTCTTAACGTCGTTCTCTCTGGTAACTGAACATGTTATTATAATGATTACAATGTTCATCTTGTAACTGAGCATACTAGTATAATGATTACATTGTTAATTTTGTAACTGAGCATGCTATTATACTGATTACAATGTTCATCTTGTAATTGAGCATGCTATTATAATGATTACAATGTTTATGTTGTTACTGAACATGCTATTATACTGATAACAATGTTCATCTTGTAACTAAGCATGATATTATAATAATTACAATGTTCATTTAGTAAGTGAACATGCTTTTATAATAATTACAATGTTCATCTTGTAACTGAACGTCCTAATGTGATGATTACAATGATCATCTTGTAAGTAAACATGTTATTATAATGATTACAATGTTCACCTTGTAAATGAACATGCCATTACAATAACTAAAATATTTATCTTGTAACTGAACATGCTATTATATCAATTACAATCCTCACGTTTCAACTAATCGTGCTAATATAATGATTACAATGTTTATCTTGTAACTGAAGATGCTATTATAATAATTACAAAGGGTGTCTTGTAACTGAACGTGCTATTCTAGTAATTACAATAATCACCTCGTAACTGAACATGCTATTATAATGATTACAATGTTCACCATGTCACTGAAAGTGATATTATAATAGTTTTAATGTTCATTTTGTAACTGAACACGGTATTAGGTTATTGCAATGTTCATCCTGTAACCGAATATGCTATAATACTGATTACAATGTTCATCTTGTAACTGAGCATGCTATTACAATGATTACAGTGTTCATCTTGTAACTGACCATGCTGTTATTATGATTACAATGTTCATCTTGTAACTGAACATGCTAAAATAATGATTACAATGTTCATTTTGCAACAGAACATGCTTTTATACTGATTACAATGCTCATCTTATAACTACATATGCTATAATAATGATTACAATGTTCATCTTGTAATGAAATATGCTAATATAATAATTGCAATATTCATTTTGTAACTAGGCATGCTATTATATTGATTACAATGATGATTTTGTAACAGTTGACGCTATTATAATGATTACAATGTTCACCTTGTAACTGAGCATGCTATTAAAATGATTTAAATGTTCACCTTGTCACTGAACGTGCTATTATCACAATTTTAATGTTCATTTTGTAACTGAACACAGTATTAGGTTATTATAATGTTCATCTTGTAACTGAATATGCTATTATAATGATTGCAATGTTTATCTTGGCACTGAACATTCTCTTATAATGGTTTCAATGTTCATTTTGTAACTGAACACGCTATTAAATTATTACAATGTTCATATTGTAACTGAGCACGATATTGTAATGATTACAATGTTCACCTTGTAACTGAGCACATTATTATAATGATTACAACATCATCTTGTACCTGAATATGCTATTGTAATGATTACAATGTCCATTTTGCAACTGAGCATGCTTGTATACTGATTACAATGTTCACCTTGCAACTGATGATGTTTTTATAATGATTACAATGTTCATCTGGTAACTGAACATGCAATTATAAGGATTACAATGTTCACTTTGTAACTGAACATGCTATTACAATGATTACAATGTTCATCTTGTAACTGAACATGCTATTATGTCGATTACAATATTCATCTTGCAACTGAGCATGATATTATAATGATTACAATGATCATCTTGTAATTGAACGTGCTAATATAATGAATACAATGTTCATTTTGTAACTGATGATGTTATTATAATGATTACAATATTCATCTTGTAACTGAATATGCTAATGTAATAATTATAATGTCCATTCTCCAACTGAGCATGCTTTTATACTGATTACAATGTCCACCTTGTAACTGAACATGCTATTATAATGACTTCAATGTTAATCTTGTAACTGAGCATGTTTTTATAATGATTACAATGTTCACCTTGCAACTAAACATGCTTTTATAATGATTACAATGTTCATCTTGTAATTGAACGTGCTAATATAATGAATACAATGTTTATTTTGTAACTGATGATGTTATTATAATGATTACAATATTCATCTTGTAAGTGAATATGCTAATGTAATGATTACAATGTCCATTTTGCAACTGAGCATGCTTTTATACTGATTACAATGTTCACCTTGTAACTGATGATGTTTTTATAATGATTACAATGTTCATCTTGTAACTGAGCACTCTATTGTAATGATTACAATGTTCACCTTGTAACTGAGCACATTATTATAATGATTACAATGTTCATCATGTAACTGAATATGCTATTGTAATGATTACACTGTCCATTTTGCAACTGAGCATGCTTGTATACTGATAACAATGTTCACCTTGCAACTGATGATGATTTTATAATGATTACAATGTTCATCTTGTAACTGAACATGCAATTATAAGGATTACAATGTTCACTTTGTAACTGAACATGCTATTACAATGATTACAATGTTCATCTTGTAACTGAACATGCTATTATGTCGATTACAATCTTCATCTTGAAACTGAGCATGATATTATAATGATTACAATGTTCATCTTGTAGTTTAACGTGCTAATATAATGAATACAATGTTCATTTTGTAACTGATGATGTTATTATAATAATTACAATGTTCATCTTTTAAGTGAATATGCTAATGTAATGATTACAATGTCCATTTTGCAACTGAGCATGCTTTTATACTGATTACAATGTCCACCTTGTAACTGAACATGCTATTATAATGATTACAATGTTCATCTTGTAACTGAGCATGTTTTTATAATGATTACAATGTTCACCTTGCAACTGAACATGCTGTTTATAATGATTACAATGTTCATCTTGTAATTGAACGTGCTAATATAATGAATACAATGTTTATTTTGTAACTGATGATGTTATTATAATGATTACAATATTCATCTTGTAAGTGAATATGATTATAATGATTACAATGTCCATTTTGCAACTGAGTATGCTTTTATACTGATTACAATGTTCACCTTGTAACTGATGATGTTTTTAAAATGATTACAATGTTTATCTTGTAACTACATATGCTATAATAATGATTACAATGTTCATCTTGTAATGAAATATGCTAATATAATAATTGCAATATTCATTTTGTAACTGAGCATACTATTATATTGATTACAATGATGATTTTGTAACAGTTGACGCTAATATAATAATTACAATGTTTACTTTGTAACTGAACATGCTATTACAATGATTACAATGTTTATCTTGTAACTGAACATGCTATTATGTCGATTACAATCTTCATCTTTTAACTGAAAATGATATTTTAATGATTACAATGTTTATCATGCAACTGAGCATGCTTTTGTAATGATTACAATGTTCACTTCGTAACTGAACATGATATTATACCTTTTACAATGTTCATCTTGTAACTGGGCATGTTTTTCTAATGATTACAATGATCATCTTGTAACTGAGCACGCTATTGTAATGATTCCAATGTTCACCTTGTAACGGAGCACATTATTATAATGATTACAATGTTCATCTTGTAACTGAATATGCTATTGTAATGATTACAATGTCCATTTTGCAACTGAGCATGCTTGTATACTAATTACAATGTTCACTTTGTAACTGAACATGCTATTACAATGATTACAATGTTCATCTTGTAACTGAACATGCTATTATCTCGATTACAATCTTCATCTTGCAACTGAGCATGATATTATAATGATTACAATGTTCATCTTGTAACTGAACATGCTAATGTAATGATTACAATGTCCATTTTGCAACTGAGCATGGTTTTACACTGATTACAATGTCCACGTTGTAACTGATGATGTTTTTATAATGATTACAGTGTTCATCTTGTAACTACATATGCTATAATAATGATTACAATGTTCATCTTGTTATGAAATATGCTAATATAATGATTGCAATATTCATTTTGTAACTGTGCATGCTATTATATTGATTACAATGATGATTTTGTAACCGTTAAGGCTATTATAATGATTACAATGTTTACTTTGTAACTGAACATGCTATTACAATGATTACAATGTTCATCATGCAACTAAACATGCTATTATGTCGATTACAATTTTCATCTTGTAACTGAAAATGATATTATAATGATTACAATGTTTATCTTGCAACTGAGCATGCTATTATAATGATTATAATGTTCACTTCGTAACTGAACATGCTATTTTAACTTTTACAATGTTCATCTTGTAACCGTTGACGCTATTATAATGATTACAATGTTCACCTTGTAACTGAGCATGCTATTATAATAATTTTAATGATCATTTTGTCACTGAACGTGCTATTTTAATAATTTTAATGTTCATTTTGTAAATGAACACGGTATTAGGTTATTATAATGTTCATCTTGTAACTGAATATGCTATTATAATGATTACAATGTTTATCTTGCCACTGAACATTCTATTATAATGATTTCAATGTTCATTTTGTATCTGAACACGCTATTTTAACTTTTACAATGTTCATCTTGTAACCGTTGACGCTATTATAATGATTACAATGTTCACCTTGTAACTGAGCATGCTATTATAATAATTTTAATGATCATTTTGTCACTGAACGTGCTATTTTAATAATTTTAATGTTCATTTTGTAAATGAACACGGTATTAGGTTATTATAATGTTCATCTTGTAACTGAATATGCTATTATAATGATTACAATGTTCATCTTGCCAATGAACATTCTATTATAATGATTTCAATGTTCATTTTGTAACTGAACACGCTATTAAATTATTACAATGGTAATCTAGTAACTGAACATGCTATTACAATGATTACAGTGTTCGTCTTGTAACTGACCATGCTGTTATTATGATTACAATGTTCATCTTGTAACTGAACATGCTAAAATAATGATTACAATGTTCATTTTGCAACAGAACATGCTTTTATACTGATTACAATGCTCATCTTATAACTACATATGCTATAATAATGATTACAATGTTCATCTTGTAATGAAATATGCTAATATAATGATTGCAATATTCATTTTGCAACTAGGCATGCTATTATATTGATTATAATGATGATTTTGTAACAGTTGACGCTATTATAATGATTACAATGTTCACCTTGTAACTGAGCATGCTATTATAATGATTTAAATGTTCACCTTGTCACTGAACGTGCTATTATAACAATTTTAATGTTCATTTTGTAACTGAACACAGTATTAGGTTATTATAATGTTCATCTTGTAACTGAATATGCTATTATAATGATTGCAATGTTTATCTTGGCACTGAACATTCTCTTATAATGGTTTCAATGTTCATTTTGTAACTGAACACGCTATTAAATTATTACAATGTTCATCCTGTAACTGAACATGCTATTATAATAATTACAATGTTCATATTGTAACTGAGCACCCTATTGTAATGATTACAATGTTCACCTTGTAACTGAGCACATTATTATAATGATTACAATGTTCATCTTGTACCTAAATATGCTATTGTAATGATTACAATGTCCATTTTGCAACTGAGCATGCTTGTATTCTAATTACAATGTTCACCTTGCAACTGATGATGTTTTTATAATGATTACAATGTTCATCTTGTAACTGAACATGCTATTATGTTGATTACAATGTTCACTTTGTAACTGAACATGCTATTACAATGATTACAATGTTCATCTTGTAACTAAACATGCTATTATGTCGATTACAATGTTCACTTTGTAACTGAACATGCTATTACAATGATTACAATGTTCATCTTGTAACTGAACATGCTATTATGTCGATTACAATCTTCATCTTGCAACTGAGCATGATATTATAATGATTACAATGTTCATCTTGTAATTGAACGTGCTAATATAATGAATACAATGTTCATTTTGTAACTGATGATGTTATTATAATGTTACAATATTCATCTTGTAACTGAATATGCTAATGTAATGATTACAATGTCCATTTTGCAACTGAGCATGCTTTTATACTGATTAAAATGTCCACCTTGTAACTGAACATGCTATTATAATGATTTAAATGTTCATCTAGTAACTGAGCATGTTTTTATAATGATTACAATGTTCACCTTGTAACTGAACATGCTTTTATAATGATTACAATGTTCATCTTGTAATTGAACGTGCTAATATAATGAATACAATGTTTGTTTGTAACTGATGATGTTATTATAATGATTACAATATTCATCTTGTAAGTTAATATGCTAATGTAATGATTACAATGTCCATTTTGCAACTGACAATGCTTTTATACTGATTACAATGTTCACCTTGTCACTGATGATGTTTTTATAATGATTACAATGTTCATCTTGTAACTACATATGCTATAATACTGATTACAATGTTCATCTTGTAATGAAATATGCTAATATAGTAACTGCAATATTAATTTTGTAACTGAGCATGCTATTATATTGATTACAATGATGATTTTGTAACCGTTGACGCTATTATAATGATTACAATATTAATTTTGTAACTGAGCATGCTATTATACTGATTACAATGTTCATCTTGTAACTGAACATGCTATTATAATGATTACAATGTTCATGTTGTAACTGAACATGCCATTATACTGATAACAATGTTCATCTTGTAACTGGGCAAACTAGTATAATGATTACAATGTTCATTTTGTAACTGAGCATGCTATTATACTGATTACAATTTTTTTCTTTTAATTGAGCATGCTATTATAATAATTACATTGCTCATCTCGTATTTGAGCAAGCTATTATAATTATTACAATGTTCATCTTGTAATTGAGCATACTAGTATAATGATTACAATTTTAATTTTGTAACTGAGCATGCTATTTTACTGATTACAATGTTCATCTTGTAATTGAGCATGCTATTATAATGATTACAATGTTCATGTTGTAACTGAACATGCTATTATAATGATTTAAATGTTCACCTTGTCACTGAACGTGCTATTATCACAATTTTAATGTTCATTTTGTAACTGAACACAGTATTAGGTTATTATAATGTTCATCTTGTAACTGAATATGCTATTATAATGATTGCAATGTTTATCTTGGCACTGAACATTCTCTTATAATGGTTTCAATGTTTATTTTGTAACTGAACACGCTATTAAATTATTACAATGTTCATATTGTAACTGAGCACGATATTGTAATGATTACAATGTTCACCTTGTAACTGAGCACATTATTATAATGATTACAACATCATCTTGTACCTGAATATGCTATTGTAATGATTACAATGTCCATTTTGCAACTGAGCATGCTTGTATACTGATTACAATGTTCACCTTGCAACTGATGATGTTTTTATAATGATTACAATGTTCATCTGGTAACTGAACATGCAATTATAAGGATTACAATGTTCACTTTGTAACTGAACATGCTATTACAATGATTACAATGTTCATCTTTTAACTGAACATGCTATTATGTCGATTACAATATTCATCTTGCAACTGAGCATGATATTATAATGATTACAATGATCATCTTGTAATTGAACGTGCTAATATAATGAATACAATGTTCATTTTGTAACTGATGATGTTATTATAATGATTACAATATTCATCTTGTAACTGAATATGCTAATGTAATAATTATAATGTCCATTCTCCAACTGAGCATGCTTTTATACTGATTACAATGTCCACCTTGTAACTGAACATGCTATTATAATGACTTCAATGTTAATCTTGTAACTGAGCATGTTTTTATAATGATTACAATGTTCACCTTGCAACTAAACATGCTTTTATAATGATTACAATGTTCATCTTGTAATTGAACGTGCTAATATAATGAATACAATGTTTATTTTGTAACTGATGATGTTATTATAATGATTACAATATTCATCTTGTAAGTGAATATGCTAATGTAATGATTACAATGTCCATTTTGCAACTGAGCATGCTTTTATACTGATTACAATGTTCACCTTGTAACTGATGATGTTTTTATAATGATTACAATGTTCACCTTGTAACTGATGATGTTTTTATAATGATTACAATGTTCATCTTGTAACTGAGCACGCTATTGTAATGATTACAATGTTCACCTTGTAACTGAGCACATTATTATAATGATTACAATGTTCATCATGTAACTGAATATGCTATTGTAATGATTACACTGTCCATTTTGCAACTGAGCATGCTTGTATACTGATAACAATGTTGACCTTGCAACTGATGATGTTTTTATAATGATTACAATGTTCATCTTGTAACTGAACATGCAATTATAAGGATTACAATGTTCACTTTGTAACTGAACATGCTATTACAATGATTACAATGTTCATCTTGTAACTGAACATGCTATTATGTCGATTACAATCTTCATCTTAAAACTGAGCATGATATTATAATGATTACAATGTTCATCTTGTAGTTTAACGTGCTAATATAATAAATACAATGTTCATTTTGTAACTGATGATGTTATTATAATAATTACAATGTTCATCTTGTAAGTGAATATGCTAATGTAATGATTACAATGTCCATTTTGCAACTGAGCATGCTTTTATACTGATTACAATGTCCACCTTGTAACTGATGATGTTTTTAAAATGATTACAATGTTTATCTTGTAACTACATATGCTATAATAATGATTACAATGTCCACCTTGTAACTGAACATGCTATTATAATGATTACAATGTTCATTTTGTAACTGAGCATGTTTTTATAAGGATTACAATGTTCACCTTGCAACTGAACATGCTGTTTATAATGATTACAATGTTCATCTTGTAATTGAACGTGCTAATATAATGAATACAATGTTTATTTTGTAACTGATGATGTTATTATAATGATTACAATATTCATCTTGTAAGTGAATATGATTATAATGATTACAATGTCCATTTTGCAACTGAGTATGCTTTTATACTGATTACAATGTTCACCTTGTAACTGATGATGTTTTTAAAATGATTACAATGTTTATCTTGCAACTACATATGCTATAATAATGATTACAATGTCCACCTTGTAACTGAACATGCTATTATAATGATTACAATGTTCATCTTGTAACTGAGCATGTTATTATAATGATTACAATGTTCACCTTGCAACTGAACATGCTGTTTATAATGATTACAATGTTCATCTTGTAATTGAACGTGCTAATATAATGAATACAATGTTTATTTTGTAACTGATGATGTTATTATAATGATTACAATATTCATCTTGTAAGTGAATATGATTATAATGATTACAATGTCCATTTTGCAACTGAGTATGCTTTTATACTGATTACAATGTTCACCTTGTAAGTGATGATGTTTTTAAAATGATTACAATGTTTATCTTGTAACTACATATGCTATAATAATGATTACAATGTTCATCTTGTAATGAAATATGCTAATATAATAATTGCAATATTCATTTTGTAACTGAGCATACTATTATATTGATTACAATGATGATTTTGTAACAGTTGACGCTAATATAATAATTACAATGTTTACTTTGTAACTGAACATGCTATTACAATGATTACAATGTTTATCTTGTAACTGAACATGCTATTATGTCGATTACAATCTTCATCTTTTAACTGAAAATGATATTTTAATGATTACAATGTTTATCATGCAACTGAGCATGCTTTTGTAATGATTACAATGTTCACTTCGTAACTGAACATGATATTATACCTTTTACAATGTTCATCTTGTAACTGGGCATGTTTTTTTAATGATTACAATGATCATCTTGTAACTGAGCACGCTATTGTAATGATTCCAATGTTCACCTTGTAACGGAGCACATTATTATAATGATTACAATGTTCATCTTGTAACTGAATATGCTATTGTAATGATTACAATGTCCATTTTGCAACTGAGCATGCTTGTATACCAATTACAATGTTCACTTTGTAACTGAACATGCTATTACAATGATTACAATGTTCATCTTGTAACTGAACATGCTATTATCTCGATTACAATCTTCATCTTGCAACTGAGCATGATATTATAATGATTACAATGTTCATCTTGTAACTGAACATGCTAATGTAATGATTACAATGTCCATTTTGCAACTGAGCATGGTTTTACACTGATTACAATGTCCACCTTGTAACTGATGATGTTTTTATAATGATTACAGTGTTCATCTTGTAACTACATATGCTATAATAATGATTACAATGTTCATCTTGTTATGAAATATGCTAATATAATGATTGCAATATTCATTTTGTAACTGTGCATGCTATTATATTGATTACAATGATGATTTTGTAACCGTTAAGGCTATTATAATGATTACAATGTTTACTTTGTAACTGAACATGCTATTACAATGATTACAATGTTCATCATGCAACTAAACATGCTATTATGTCGATTACAATTTTCATCTTGTAACTGAAAATGATATTATAATGATTACAATGTTTATCTTGCAACTGAGCATGCTATTATAATGATTATAATGTTCACTTCGTAACTGAACATGCTATTTTAACTTTTACAATGTTCATCTTGTAACCGTTGACGCTATTATAATGATTACAATGTTCACCTTGTAACTGAGCATGCTATTATAATAATTTTAATGATCATTTTGTCACTGAACGTGCTATTTTAATAATTTTAATGTTCATTTTGTAAATGAACACGGTATTAGGTTATTATAATGTTCATCTTGTAACTGAATATGCTATTATAATGATTACAATGTTTATCTTGCCACTGAACATTCTATTATAATGATTTCAATGTTCATTTTGTATCTGAACACGCTATTTTAACTTTTACAATGTTCATCTTGTAACCGTTGACGCTATTATAATGATTACAATGTTCACCTTGTAACTGAGCATGCTATTATAATAATTTTAATGATCATTTTGTCACTGAACGTGCTATTTTAATAATTTTAATGTTCATTTTGTAAATGAACACGGTATTAGGTTATTATAATGTTCATCTTGTAACTGAATATGCTATTATAATGATTACAATGTTCATCTTGCCAATGAACATTCTATTATAATGATTTCAATGTTCATTTTGTAACTGAACACGCTATTAAATTATTACAATGGTAATCTAGTAACTGAACATGCTATTACAATGATTACAGTGTTCGTCTTGTAACTGACCATGCTGTTATTATGATTACAATGTTCATCTTGTAACTGAACATGCTAAAATAATGATTACAATGTTCATTTTGCAACAGAACATGCTTTTATACTGATTACAATGCTCATCTTATAACTACATATGCTATAATAATGATTACAATGTTCATCTTGTAATGAAATATGCTAATATAATGATTGCAATATTCATTTTGCAACTAGGCATGCTATTATATTGATTATAATGATGATTTTGTAACAGTTGACGCTATTATAATGATTACAATGTTCACCTTGTAACTGAGCATGCTATTATAATGATTTAAATGTTCACCTTGTCACTGAACGTGCTATTATAACAATTTTAATGTTCATTTTGTAACTGAACACAGTATTAGGTTATTATAATGTTCATCTTGTAACTGAATATGCTATTATAATGATTGCAATGTTTATCTTGGCACTGAACATTCTCTTATAATGGTTTCAATGTTCATTTTGTAACTGAACACGCTATTAAATTATTACAATGTTCATCCTGTAACTGAACATGCTATTATAATAATTACAATGTTCATATTGTAACTGAGCACCATATTGTAATGATTACAATGTTCACCTTGTAACTGAGCACATTATTATAATGATTACAATGTTCATCTTGTACCTAAATATGCTATTGTAATGATTACAATGTCCATTTTGCAACTGAGCATGCTTGTATTCTAATTACAATGTTCACCTTGCAACTGATGATGTTTTTATAATGATTACAATGTTCATCTTGTAACTGAACATGCTATTATGTTGATTACAATGTTCACTTTGTAACTGAACATGCTATTACAATGATTACAATGTTCATCTTGTAACTAAACATGCTATTATGTCGATTACAATGTTCACTTTGTAACTGAACATGCTATTACAATGATTACAATGTTCATCTTGTAACTGAACATGCTATTATGTCGATTACAATCTTCATCTTGCAACTGAGCATGATATTATAATGATTACAATGTTCATCTTGTAATTGAACGTGCTAATATAATGAATACAATGTTCATTTTGTAACTGATGATGTTATTATAATGTTACAATATTCATCTTGTAACTGAATATGCTAATGTAATGATTACAATGTCCATTTTGCAACTGAGCATGCTTTTATACTGATTAAAATGTCCACCTTGTAACTGAACATGCTATTATAATGATTTAAATGTTCATCTAGTAACTGAGCATGTTTTTATAATGATTACAATGTTCACCTTGTAACTGAACATGCTTTTATAATGATTACAATGTTCATCTTGTAATTGAACGTGCTAATATAATGAATACAATGTTTGTTTGTAACTGATGATGTTATTATAATGATTACAATATTCATCTTGTAAGTTAATATGCTAATGTAATGATTACAATGTCCATTTTGCAACTGACAATGCTTTTATACTGATTACAATGTTCACCTTGTCACTGATGATGTTTTTATAATGATTACAATGTTCATCTTGTAACTACATATGCTATAATACTGATTACAATGTTCATCTTGTAATGAAATATGCTAATATAGTAACTGCAATATTAATTTTGTAACTGAGCATGCTATTATATTGATTACAATGATGATTTTGTAACCGTTGACGCTATTATAATGATTACAATATTAATTTTGTAACTGAGCATGCTATTATACTGATTACAATGTTCATCTTGTAACTGAACATGCTATTATAATGATTACAATGTTCATGTTGTAACTGAACATGCCATTATACTGATAACAATGTTCATCTTGTAACTGGGCATACTAGTATAATGATTACAATGTTCATTTTGTAACTAAACATGCTATTATGTCGATTACAATGTTCACTTTGTAACTGAATATGCTATTATATTGATTACAATGTTCATCTTGTAACTGAACATCCTAATATACTGATTACAATGTTCATCTGGTAACTGAGTGAGTGCTTGGGTCTTAACGTCGTTCTCTCTGGTAACTGAACATGTTATTATAATGATTACAATGTTCATCTTGTAACTGAGCATACTAGTATAATGATTACAATGTTCATTTTGTAACTGAGCATGCTATTATACTGATTACAATTTTTTTCTTTTAATTGAGCATGCTATTATAATAATTACATTGCTCATCTCGTATTTGAGCAAGCTATTATAATTATTACAATGTTCATCTTGTAATTGAGCATACTAGTATAATGATTACAATTTTAATTTTGTAACTGAGCATGCTATTTTACTGATTACAATGTTCATCTTGTAATTGAGCATGCTATTATAATGATTACAATGTTCATGTTGTAACTGAACATGCTATTATAATGATTTAAATGTTCACCTTGTCACTGAACGTGCTATTATCACAATTTTAATGTTCATTTTGTAACTGAACACAGTATTAGGTTATTATAATGTTCATCTTGTAACTGAATATGCTATTATAATGATTGCAATGTTTATCTTGGCACTGAACATTCTCTTATAATGGTTTCAATGTTTATTTTGTAACTGAACACGCTATTAAATTATTACAATGTTCATATTGTAACTGAGCACGATATTGTAATGATTACAATGTTCACCTTGTAACTGAGCACATTATTATAATGATTACAACATCATCTTGTACCTGAATATGCTATTGTAATGATTACAATGTCCATTTTGCAACTGAGCATGCTTGTATACTGATTACAATGTTCACCTTGCAACTGATGATGTTTTTATAATGATTACAATGTTCATCTGGTAACTGAACATGCAATTATAAGGATTACAATGTTCACTTTGTAACTGAACATGCTATTACAATGATTACAATGTTCATCTTTTAACTGAACATGCTATTATGTCGATTACAATATTCATCTTGCAACTGAGCATGATATTATAATGATTACAATGATCATCTTGTAATTGAACGTGCTAATATAATGAATACAATGTTCATTTTGTAACTGATGATGTTATTATAATGATTACAATATTCATCTTGTAACTGAATATGCTAATGTAATAATTATAATGTCCATTCTCCAACTGAGCATGCTTTTATACTGATTACAATGTCCACCTTGTAACTGAACATGCTATTATAATGACTTCAATGTTAATCTTGTAACTGAGCATGTTTTTATAATGATTACAATGTTCACCTTGCAACTAAACATGCTTTTATAATGATTACAATGTTCATCTTGTAATTGAACGTGCTAATATAATGAATACAATGTTTATTTTGTAACTGATGATGTTATTATAATGATTACAATATTCATCTTGTAAGTGAATATGCTAATGTAATGATTACAATGTCCATTTTGCAACTGAGCATGCTTTTATACTGATTACAATGTTCACCTTGTAACTGATGATGTTTTTATAATGATTACAATGTTCACCTTGTAACTGATGATGTTTTTATAATGATTACAATGTTCATCTTGTAACTGAGCACGCTATTGTAATGATTACAATGTTCACCTTGTAACTGAGCACATTATTATAATGATTACAATGTTCATCATGTAACTGAATATGCTATTGTAATGATTACACTGTCCATTTTGCAACTGAGCATGCTTGTATACTGATAACAATGTTGACCTTGCAACTGATGATGTTTTTATAATGATTACAATGTTCATCTTGTAACTGAACATGCAATTATAAGGATTACAATGTTCACTTTGTAACTGAACATGCTATTACAATGATTACAATGTTCATCTTGTAACTGAACATGCTATTATGTCGATTACAATCTTCATCTTAAAACTGAGCATGATATTATAATGATTACAATGTTCATCTTGTAGTTTAACGTGCTAATATAATAAATACAATGTTCATTTTGTAACTGATGATGTTATTATAATAATTACAATGTTCATCTTGTAAGTGAATATGCTAATGTAATGATTACAATGTCCATTTTGCAACTGAGCATGCTTTTATACTGATTACAATGTCCACCTTGTAACTGATGATGTTTTTAAAATGATTACAATGTTTATCTTGTAACTACATATGCTATAATAATGATTACAATGTCCACCTTGTAACTGAACATGCTATTATAATGATTACAATGTTCATTTTGTAACTGAGCATGTTTTTATAAGGATTACAATGTTCACCTTGCAACTGAACATGCTGTTTATAATGATTACAATGTTCATCTTGTAATTGAACGTGCTAATATAATGAATACAATGTTTATTTTGTAACTGATGATGTTATTATAATGATTACAATATTCATCTTGTAAGTGAATATGATTATAATGATTACAATGTCCATTTTGCAACTGAGTATGCTTTTATACTGATTACAATGTTCACCTTGTAACTGATGATGTTTTTAAAATGATTACAATGTTTATCTTGCAACTACATATGCTATAATAATGATTACAATGTCCACCTTGTAACTGAACATGCTATTATAATGATTACAATGTTCATCTTGTAACTGAGCATGTTATTATAATGATTACAATGTTCACCTTGCAACTGAACATGCTGTTTATAATGATTACAATGTTCATCTTGTAATTGAACGTGCTAATATAATGAATACAATGTTTATTTTGTAACTGATGATGTTATTATAATGATTACAATATTCATCTTGTAAGTGAATATGATTATAATGATTACAATGTCCATTTTGCAACTGAGTATGCTTTTATACTGATTACAATGTTCACCTTGTAACTGATGATGTTTTTAAAATGATTACAATGTTTATCTTGTAACTACATATGCTATAATAATGATTACAATGTTCATCTTGTAATGAAATATGCTAATATAATAATTGCAATATTCATTTTGTAACTGAGCATACTATTATATTGATTACAATGATGATTTTGTAACAGTTGACGCTAATATAATAATTACAATGTTTACTTTGTAACTGAACATGCTATTACAATGATTACAATGTTTATCTTGTAACTGAACATGCTATTATGTCGATTACAATCTTCATCTTTTAACTGAAAATGATATTTTAATGATTACAATGTTTATCATGCAACTGAGCATGCTTTTGTAATGATTACAATGTTCACTTCGTAACTGAACATGATATTATACCTTTTACAATGTTCATCTTGTAACTGGGCATGTTTTTTTAATGATTACAATGATCATCTTGTAACTGAGCACGCTATTGTAATGATTCCAATGTTCACCTTGTAACGGAGCACATTATTATAATAATTACAATGTTCATCTTGTAACTGAATATGCTATTGTAATGATTACAATGTCCATTTTGCAACTGAGCATGCTTGTATACCAATTACAATGTTCACTTTGTAACTGAACATGCTATTACAATGATTACAATGTTCATCTTGTAACTGAACATGCTATTATCTCGATTACAATCTTCATCTTGCAACTGAGCATGATATTATAATGATTACAATGTTCATCTTGTAACTGAACATGCTAATGTAATGATTACAATGTCCATTTTGCAACTGAGCATGGTTTTACACTGATTACAATGTCCACCTTGTAACTGATGATGTTTTTATAATGATTACAGTGTTCATCTTGTAACTACATATGCTATAATAATGATTACAATGTTCATCTTATGAAATATGCTAATATAATGATTGCAATATTCATTTTGTAACTGTGCATGCTATTATATTGATTACAATGATGATTTTGTAACCGTTAAGGCTATTATAATGATTACAATGTTTACTTTGTAACTGAACATGCTATTACAATGATTACAATGTTCATCATGCAACTAAACATGCTATTATGTCGATTACAATTTTCATCTTGTAACTGAAAATGATATTATAATGATTACAATGTTTATCTTGCAACTGAGCATGCTATTATAATGATTATAATGTTCACTTCGTAACTGAACATGCTATTTTAACTTTTACAATGTTCATCTTGTAACCGTTGACGCTATTATAATGATTACAATGTTCACCTTGTAACTGAGCATGCTATTATAATAATTTTAATGATCATTTTGTCACTGAACGTGCTATTTTAATAATTTTAATGTTCATTTTGTAAATGAACACGGTATTAGGTTATTATAATGTTCATCTTGTAACTGAATATGCTATTATAATGATTACAATGTTTATCTTGCCACTGAACATTCTATTATAATGATTTCAATGTTCATTTTGTATCTGAACACGCTATTTTAACTTTTACAATGTTCATCTTGTAACCGTTGACGCTATTATAATGATTACAATGTTCACCTTGTAACTGAGCATGCTATTATAATAATTTTAATGATCATTTTGTCACTGAACGTGCTATTTTAATAATTTTAATGTTCATTTTGTAAATGAACACGGTATTAGGTTATTATAATGTTCATCTTGTAACTGAATATGCTATTATAATGATTACAATGTTCATCTTGCCAATGAACATTCTATTATAATGATTTCAATGTTCATTTTGTAACTGAACACGCTATTAAATTATTACAATGGTAATCTAGTAACTGAACATGCTATTACAATGATTACAGTGTTCGTCTTGTAACTGACCATGCTGTTATTATGATTACAATGTTCATCTTGTAACTGAACATGCTAAAATAATGATTACAATGTTCATTTTGCAACAGAACATGCTTTTATACTGATTACAATGCTCATCTTATAACTACATATGCTATAATAATGATTACAATGTTCATCTTGTAATGAAATATGCTAATATAATGATTGCAATATTCATTTTGCAACTAGGCATGCTATTATATTGATTATAATGATGATTTTGTAACAGTTGACGCTATTATAATGATTACAATGTTCACCTTGTAACTGAGCATGCTATTATAATGATTTAAATGTTCACCTTGTCACTGAACGTGCTATTATAACAATTTTAATGTTCATTTTGTAACTGAACACAGTATTAGGTTATTATAATGTTCATCTTGTAACTGAATATGCTATTATAATGATTGCAATGTTTATCTTGGCACTGAACATTCTCTTATAATGGTTTCAATGTTCATTTTGTAACTGAACACGCTATTAAATTATTACAATGTTCATCCTGTAACTGAACATGCTATTATAATAATTACAATGTTCATATTGTAACTGAGCACCCTATTGTAATGATTACAATGTTCACCTTGTAACTGAGCACATTATTATAATGATTACAATGTTCATCTTGTACCTAAATATGCTATTGTAATGATTACAATGTCCATTTTGCAACTGAGCATGCTTGTATTCTAATTACAATGTTCACCTTGCAACTGATGATGTTTTTATAATGATTACAATGTTCATCTTGTAACTGAACATGCTATTATGTTGATTACAATGTTCACTTTGTAACTGAACATGCTATTACAATGATTACAATGTTCATCTTGTAACTAAACATGCTATTATGTCGATTACAATGTTCACTTTGTAACTGAACATGCTATTACAATGATTACAATGTTCATCTTGTAACTGAACATGCTATTATGTCGATTACAATCTTCATCTTGCAACTGAGCATGATATTATAATGATTACAATGTTCATCTTGTAATTGAACGTGCTAATATAATGAATACAATGTTCATTTTGTAACTGATGATGTTATTATAATGTTACAATATTCATCTTGTAACTGAATATGCTAATGTAATGATTACAATGTCCATTTTGCAACTGAGCATGCTTTTATACTGATTAAAATGTCCACCTTGTAACTGAACATGCTATTATAATGATTTAAATGTTCATCTAGTAACTGAGCATGTTTTTATAATGATTACAATGTTCACCTTGTAACTGAACATGCTTTTATAATGATTACAATGTTCATCTTGTAATTGAACGTGCTAATATAATGAATACAATGTTTGTTTGTAACTGATGATGTTATTATAATGATTACAATATTCATCTTGTAAGTTAATATGCTAATGTAATGATTACAATGTCCATTTTGCAACTGACAATGCTTTTATACTGATTACAATGTTCACCTTGTCACTGATGATGTTTTTATAATGATTACAATGTTCATCTTGTAACTACATATGCTATAATACTGATTACAATGTTCATCTTGTAATGAAATATGCTAATATAGTAACTGCAATATTAATTTTGTAACTGAGCATGCTATTATATTGATTACAATGATGATTTTGTAACCGTTGACGCTATTATAATGATTACAATATTAATTTTGTAACTGAGCATGCTATTATACTGATTACAATGTTCATCTTGTAACTGAACATGCTATTATAATGATTACAATGTTCATGTTGTAACTGAACATGCCATTATACTGATAACAATGTTCATCTTGTAACTGGGCATACTAGTATAATGATTACAATGTTCATTTTGTAACTAAACATGCTATTATGTCGATTACAATGTTCACTTTGTAACTGAATATGCTATTATATTGATTACAATGTTCATCTTGTAACTGAACATCCTAATATACTGATTACAATGTTCATCTGGTAACTGAGTGAGTGCTTGGGTCTTAACGTCGTTCTCTCTGGTAACTGAACATGTTATTATAATGATTACAATGTTCATCTTGTAACTGAGCATACTAGTATAATGATTACATTGTTAATTTTGTAACTGAGCATGCTATTATACTGATTACAATGTTCATCTTGTAATTGAGCATGCTATTATAATGATTACAATGTTTATGTTGTTACTGAACATGCTATTATACTGATAACAATGTTCATCTTGTAACTAAGCATGATATTATAATAATTACAATGTTCATTTAGTAAGTGAACATGCTTTTATAATAATTACAATGTTCATCTTGTAACTGAACGTCCTAATATGATGATTACAATGATCATCTTGTAAGTAAACATGTTATTATAATGATTACAATGTTCACCTTGTAAATGAACATGCCATTACAATAACTAAAATATTTATCTTGTAACTGAACATGCTATTATATCAATTACAATCCTCACGTTTCAACTAAACGTGCTAATATAATGATTACAATGTTTATCTTGTAACTGAAGATGCTATTATAATAATTACAAAGGGTGTCTTGTAACTGAACGTGCTATTCTAGTAATTACAATAATCACCTCGTAACTGAACATGCTATTATAATGATTACAATGTTCACCATGTCACTGAAAGTGATATTATAATAGTTTTAATGTTCATTTTGTAACTGAACACGGTATTAGGTTATTGCAATGTTCATCCTGTAACCGAATATGCTATAATACTGATTACAATGTTCATCTTGTAACTGAGCATGCTATTACAATGATTACAGTGTTCATCTTGTAACTGACCATGCTGTTATTATGATTACAATGTTCATCTTGTAACTGAACATACAATTATAAGGATTACAATGTTCACTTTGTAACTGAACATGCTATTACAATGATTACAATGTTCATCTTGTAACTGAACATGCTATTATGTCGATTACAATCTTCATCTTGCAACTGAGCATGATATTATAATGATTACAATGTTCATCTTGTAATTGAACGTGCTAATATAATAAATACAATGTTCATTTTGTAACTGATGATGTTATTATAATGTTACAATATTCATCTTGTAACTGAATATGCTAATGTAATGATTACAATGTCCATTTTGCAACTGAGCATGCTTTTATACTGATTAAAATGTCCACCTTGTAACTGAACATGCTATTATAATGATTTAATTGTTCATCTAGTAACTGAGCATGTTTTTATAATGATTACAATGTTCACCTTGTAACTGAACATGCTTTTATAATGATTACAATGTTCATCTTGTAATTGAACGTGCTAATATAATGAATACAATGTTTTTTTGTAACTGATGATGTTATTATAATGATTACAATATTCATCTTGTAAGTTAATATGCTAATGTAATGATTACAATGTCCATTTTGCAACTGACAATGCTTTTATACTGATTACAATGTTCACCTTGTCACTGATGATGTTTTTATAATGATTACAATGTTCATCTTGTAACTACATATGCTATAATACTGATTACAATGTTCATCTTGTAATGAAATATGCTAATATAGTAACTGCAATATTAATTTTGTAACTGAGCATGCTATTATATTGATTACAATGATGATTTTGTAACTGTTGACGCTATTATAATGATTACAATATTAATTTTGTAACTGAGCATGCTATTATACTGATTACAATGTTCATCTTGTAACTGAACATGCTATTATAATGATTACAATGTTCATGTTGTAACTGAACATGCCATTATACTGATAACAATGTTCATCTTGTAACTGGGCAAACTAGTATAATGATTACAATGTTCATTTTGTAACTGAGCATGCTATTATACTGATTACAATTTTTTTCTTTTAATTGAGCATGCTATTATAATAATTACATTGCTCATCTCGTATTTGAGCAAGCTATTATAATTATTACAATGTTCATCTTGTAATTGAGCATACTAGTATAATGATTACAATTTTAATTTTGTAACTGAGCATGCTATTTTACTGATTACAATGTTCATCTTGTAATTGAGCATGCTATTATAATGATTACAATGTTCATGTTGTAACTGAACATGCTATGATATTGATAACAATGTTCATCTTGTAACTAAACATAACATTACAATAATTACAATGTTCATTTTGTAACTGAATATGCTATTATATTGATTACAATGTTCATCTTGTAACTGAACATCCTAATATAATGATTACAATGTTCATCTGGTAACTGAGTGAGTGCTTGGGTCTTAACGTCGTTCTCTCTGGTAACTGAACATGTTATTATAATGATTACAATGTTCATCTTGTAACTGAGCACATTATTATAATGATTACAACATCATCTTGTACCTGAATATGCTATTGTAATGATTACAATGTCCATTTTGCAACTGAGCATGCTTGAATACTGATTACAATGTTCACCTTGCAACTGATGATGTTTTTATAATGATTACAATGTTCATCTGGTAACTGAACATGCAATTATAAGGATTACAATGTTCACTTTGTAACTGAACATGCTATTACAATGATTACAATGTTCATCTTGTAACTGAACATGCTATTATGTCGATTACAATATTCATCTTGCAACTGAGCATGATATTATAATGATTACAATGATCATCTTGTAATTGAACGTGCTAATATAATGAATACAATGTTCATTTTGTAACTGATGATGTTATTATAATGATAACAATATTCATCTTGTAACTGAATATGCTAATGTAATAATTATAATGTCCATTCTCCAACTGAGCATGCTTTTATACTGATTACAATGTCCACCTTGTAACTGAACATGCTATTATAATGACTTCAATGTTAATCTTGTAACTGAGCATGTTTTTATAATGATTACAATGTTCACCTTGCAACTAAACATGCTTTTATAATGATTACAATGTTCATCTTGTAAATGAACGTGCTAATATAATGAATACAATGTTTATTTTGTAACTGATGATGTTATTATAATGATTACAATATTCATCTTGTAAGTGAATATGCTAATGTAATGATTACAATGTCCATTTTGCAACTGAGCATGCTTTTATACTGATTACAATGTTCACCTTGTAACTGATGATGTTTTTATAATGATTACAATGTTCATCTTGTAACTGAGCACTCTATTGTAATGATTACAATGTTCACCTTGTAACTGAGCACATTATTATAATGATTACAATGTTCATCATGTAACTGACTATGCTATTGTAATGATTACACTGTCCATTTTGCAACTGAGCATGCTTGTATACTGATAACAATGTTCACCTTGCAACTGATGATGTTTTTATAATGATTACAATGTTCATCTTGTAACTGAACATGCAATTATAAGGATTACAATGTTCACTTTGTAACTGAACATGCTATTACAATGATTACAATGTTCATCTTGTAACTGAACATGCTATTATGTCGATTACAATCTTCATCTTGAAACTGAGCATGATATTATAATGATTACAATGTTCATCTTGTAGTTTAACGTGCTAATATAATGAATACAATGTTCATTTTGTAACTGATGATGTTATTATAATAATTACAATGTTCATCTTGTAAGTGAATATGCTAATGTAATGATTACAATGTCCATTTTGCAACTGAGCATGCTTTTATACTGATTACAATGTCCACCTTGTAACTGAACATGCTATTATAATGATTACAATGTTCATCTTGTAACTGAGCATGTTTTTATAAGGATTACAATGTTCACCTTGCAACTGAACATGCTGTTTATAATGATTACAATGTTCATCTTGTAATTGAACGTGCTAATATAATGAATACAATGTTTATTTTGTAACTGATGATGTTATTATAATGATTACAATATTCATCTTGTAAGTGAATATGATTATAATGATTACAATGTCCATTTTGCAACTGAGTATGCTTTTATACTGATTACAATGTTCACCTTGTAACTGATGATGTTTTTAAAATGATTACAATGTTTATCTTGTAACTACATATGCTATAATAATGATTACAATGTTCATCTTGTAATGAAATATGCTAATATAATAATTGCAATATTCATTTTGTAACTGAGCATACTATTATATTGATTACAATGATGATTTTGTAACAGTTGACGCTAATATAATAATTACAATGTTTACTTTGTAACTGAACATGCTATTACAATGATTACAATGTTTATCTTGTAACTGAACATGCTATTATGTCGATTACAATCTTCATCTTTTAACTGAAAATGATATTTTAATAATTACAATGTTTATCATGCAACTGAGCATGCTTTTGTAATGATTACAATGTTCACTTCGTAACTGAACATGATATTATACCTTTTACAATGTTCATCTTGTAACTGGGCATGTTTTTTTAATGATTACAATGATCATCTTGTAACTGAGCACGCTATTGTAATGATTCCAATGTTCACCTTGTAACGGAGCACATTATTATAATGATTACAATGTTCATCTTGTAACTGAATATGCTATTGTAATGATTACACTGTCCATTTTGCAACTGAGCATGCTTGTATACTAATTACAATGTTCACTTTGTAACTGAACATGCTATTACAATGATTACAATGTTCATCTTGTAACTGAACATGCTATTATCTCGATTACAATCTTCATCTTGCAACTGAGCATGATATTATAATGATTACAATGTTCATCTTGTAACTGAACACGCTAATGTAATGATTACAATGTCCATTTTGCAACTGAGCATGGTTTTACACTGATTACAATGTCCACCTTGTAACTGATGATGTTTTTATAATGATTACAGTGTTCATCTTGTAACTACATATGCTATAATAATGATTACAATGTTCATCTTGTTATGAAATATGCTAATATAATGATTGCAATATTCATTTTGTAACTGTGCATGCTATTATATTGATTACAATGATGATTTTGTAACCGTTAAGGCTATTATAATGATTACAATGTTTACTTTGTAACTGAACATGCTATTACAATGATTACAATGTTCATCATGCAACTAAACATGCTATTATGTCGATTACAATTTTCATCTTGTAACTGAAAATGATATTATAATGATTACAATGTTTATCTTGCAACTGAGCATGCTATTATAATGATTATAATGTTCACTTCGTAACTGAACATGCTATTTTAACTTTTACAATGTTCATCTTGTAACCGTTGACGCTATTATAATGATTACAATGTTCACCTTGTAACTGAGCATGCTATTATAATAATTTTAATGATCATTTTGTCACTGAACGTGCTATTTTAATAATTTTAATGTTCATTTTGTAAATGAACACGGTATTAGGTTATTATAATGTTCATCTTGTAACTGAATATGCTATTATAATGATTACAATGTTTATCTTGCCACTGAACATTCTATTATAATGATTTCAATGTTCATTTTGTATCTGAACACGCTATTTTAACTTTTACAATGTTCATCTTGTAACCGTTGACGCTATTATAATGATTACAATGTTCACCTTGTAACTGAGCATGCTATTATAATAATTTTAATGATCATTTTGTCACTGAACGTGCTATTTTAATAATTTTAATGTTCATTTTGTAAATGAACACGGTATTAGGTTATTATAATGTTCATCTTGTAACTGAATATGCTATTATAATGATTACAATGTTCATCTTGCCAATGAACATTCTATTATAATGATTTCAATGTTCATTTTGTAACTGAACACGCTATTAAATTATTACAATGGTAATCTAGTAACTGAACATGCTATTACAATGATTACAGTGTTCGTCTTGTAACTGACCATGCTGTTATTATGATTACAATGTTCATCTTGTAACTGAACATGCTAAAATAATGATTACAATGTTCATTTTGCAACAGAACATGCTTTTATACTGATTACAATGCTCATCTTATAACTACATATGCTATAATAATGATTACAATGTTCATCTTGTAATGAAATATGCTAATATAATGATTGCAATATTCATTTTGCAACTAGGCATGCTATTATATTGATTATAATGATGATTTTGTAACAGTTGACGCTATTATAATGATTACAATGTTCACCTTGTAACTGAGCATGCTATTATAATGATTTAAATGTTCACCTTGTCACTGAACGTGCTATTATAACAATTTTAATGTTCATTTTGTAACTGAACACAGTATTAGGTTATTATAATGTTCATCTTGTAACTGAATATGCTATTATAATGATTGCAATGTTTATCTTGTAACTGAACATGCTATTATGTCGATTACAATCTTCATCTTTTAACTGAAAATGATATTTTAATAATTACAATGTTTATCATGCAACTGAGCATGCTTTTGTAATGATTACAATGTTCACTTCGTCACTGAACATGATACTATACCTTTTACAATGTTCATCTTGTAACTGGGCATGTTTTTTTAATGATTACAATGATCATCTTGTAACTGAGCACGCTATTGTAATGATTCCAATGTTCACCTTGTAACGGAGCACATTATTATAATGATTACAATGTTCATCTTGTAACTGAATATGCTATTGTAATGATTACACTGTCCATTTTGCAACTGAGCATGCTTGTATACTAATTACAATGTTCACTTTGTAACTGAACATGCTATTACAATGATTACAATGTTCATCTTGTAACTGAACATGCTATTATCTCGATTACAATCTTCATCTTGCAACTGAGCATGATATTATAATGATTACAATGTTCATCTTGTAACTGAACATGCTAATGTAATGATTACAATGTCCATTTTGCAACTGAGCATGGTTTTACACTGATTACAATGTCCACCTTGTAACTGATGATGTTTTTATAATGATTACAGTGTTCATCTTGTAACTACATATGCTATAATAATGATTACAATGTTCATCTTGTTATGAAATATGCTAATATAATGATTGCAATATTCATTTTGTAACTGTGCATGCTATTATATTGATTACAATGATGATTTTGTAACCGTTAAGGCTATTATAATGATTACAATGTTTACTTTGTAACTGAACATGCTATTACAATGATTACAATGTTCATCATGCAACTAAACATGCTATTATGTCGATTACAATTTTCATCTTGTAACTGAAAATGATATTATAATGATTACAATGTTTATCTTGCAACTGAGCATGCTATTATAATGATTATAATGTTCACTTCGTAACTGAACATGCTATTTTAACTTTTACAATGTTCATCTTGTAACCGTTGACGCTATTATAATGATTACAATGTTCACCTTGTAACTGAGCATGCTATTATAATAATTTTAATGATCATTTTGTCACTGAACGTGCTATTTTAATAATTTTAATGTTCATTTTGTAAATGAACACGGTATTAGGTTATTATAATGTTCATCTTGTAACTGAATATGCTATTATAATGATTACAATGTTTATCTTGCCACTGAACATTCTATTATAATGATTTCAATGTTCATTTTGTATCTGAACACGCTATTTTAACTTTTACAATGTTCATCTTGTAACCGTTGACGCTATTATAATGATTACAATGTTCACCTTGTAACTGAGCATGCTATTATAATAATTTTAATGATCATTTTGTCACTGAACGTGCTATTTTAATAATTTTAATGTTCATTTTGTAAATGAACACGGTATTAGGTTATTATAATGTTCATCTTGTAACTGAATATGCTATTATAATGATTACAATGTTCATCTTGCCAATGAACATTCTATTATAATGATTTCAATGTTCATTTTGTAACTGAACACGCTATTAAATTATTACAATGGTAATCTAGTAACTGAACATGCTATTACAATGATTACAGTGTTCATCTTGTAACTGACCATGCTGTTATTATGATTACAATGTTCATCTTGTAACTGAACATGCTAAAATAATGATTACAATGTTCATTTTGCAACAGAACATGCTTTTATACTGATTACAATGCTCATCTTATAACTACATATGCTATAATAATGATTACAATGTTCATCTTGTAATGAAATATGCTAATATAATGATTGCAATATTCATTTTGCAACTAGGCATGCTATTATATTGATTATAATGATGATTTTGTAACAGTTGACGCTATTATAATGATTACAATGTTCACCTTGTAACTGAGCATGCTATTATAATGATTTAAATGTTCACCTTGTCACTGAACGTGCTATTATAACAATTTTAATGTTCATTTTGTAACTGAACACAGTATTAGGTTATTATAATGTTCATCTTGTAACTGAATATGCTATTATAATGATTGCAATGTTTATCTTGGCACTGAACATTCTCTTATAATGGTTTCAATGTTCATTTTGTAACTGAACACGCTATTAAATTATTACAATGTTCATCCTGTAACTGAACATGCTATTATAATTATTACAATGTTCATATTGTAACTGAGCACCCTATTGTAATGATTACAATGTTCACCTTGTAACTGAGCACATTATTATAATGATTACAATGTTCATCTTGTACCTAAATATGCTATTGTAATGATTACAATGTCCATTTTGCAACTGAGCATGCTTGTATTCTAATTACAATGTTCACCTTGCAACTGATGATGTTTTTATAATGATTACAATGTTCATCTTGTAACTGAACATGCTATTATGTCGATTACAATGTTCACTTTGTAACTGAACATGCTATTACAATGATTACAATGTTCATCTTGTAACTAAACATGCTATTATGTCGATTACAATGTTCACTTTGTAACTGAACATGCTATTACAATGATTACAATGTTCATCTTGTAACTGAACATGCTATTATGTCGATTACAATCTTCATCTTGCAACTGAGCATGATATTATAATGATTACAATGTTCATCTTGTAATTGAACGTGCTAATATAATGAATACAATGTTCATTTTGTAACTGATGATGTTATTATAATGTTACAATATTCATCTTGTAACTGAATATGCTAATGTAATGATTACAATGTCCATTTTGCAACTGAGCATGCTTTTATACTGATTAAAATGTCCACCTTGTAACTGAACATGCTATTATAATGATTTAAATGTTCATCTAGTAACTGAGCATGTTTTTATAATGATTACAATGTTCACCTTGTAACTGAACATGCTTTTATAATGATTACAATGTTCATCTTGTAATTGAACGTGCTAATATAATGAATACAATGTTTGTTTGTAACTGATGATGTTATTATAGTGATTACAATATTCATCTTGTAAGTTAATATGCTAATGTAATGATTACAATGTCCATTTTGCAACTGAGAATGCTTTTATACTGATTACAATGTTCACCTTGTCACTGATGATGTTTTTATAATGATTACAATGTTCATCTTGTAACTACATATGCTATAATACTGATTACAATGTTCATCTTGTAATGAAATATGCTAATATAGTAACTGCAATAATAATTTTGTAACTGAGCATGCTATTATATTGATTACAATGATGATTTTGTAACCGTTGACGCTATTATAATGATTACAATATTAATTTTGTAACTGAGCATGCTATTATACTGATTACAATGTTCATCTTGTAACTGAACATGCTATTATAATGATTACAATGTTCATCTTGTAACTGAACATGCCATTATACTGATAACAATGTTCATCTTGTAACTGGGCATACTAGTATAATGATTACAATGTTCATTTTGTAACTAAACATGCTATTATGTCGATTACAATGTTCACTTTGTAACTGAATATGCTATTATATTGATTACAATGTTCATCTTGTAACTGAACATCCTAATATACTGATTACAATGTTCATCTGGTAACTGAGTGAGTGCTTGGGTCTTAACGTCGTTCTCTCTGGTAACTGAACATGTTATTATAATGATTACAATGTTCATCTTGTAACTGAGCATACTAGTATAATGATTACATTGTTAATTTTGTAACTGAGCATGCTAATATACTGATTACAATGTTCATCTTGTAATTGAGCATGCTATTATAATGATTACAATGTTTATGTTGTTACTGAACATGCTATTATACTGATAACAATGTTCATCTTGTAACTAAGCATGATATTATAATAATTACAATGTTCATTTAGTAAGTGAACATGCTTTTATAATAATTACAATGTTCATCTTGTAACTGAACGTCCTAATATGATGATTACAATGATCATCTTGTAAGTAAACATGTTATTATAATGATTACAATGTTCACCTTGTAAATGAACATGCCATTACAATAACTAAAATATTTATCTTGTAACTGAACATGCTATTATATCAATTACAATCCTCACGTTTCAACTAAACGTGCTAATATAATGATTACAATGTTTATCTTGTAACTGAAGATGCTATTATAATAATTACAAAGGGTGTCTTGTAACTGAACGTGCTATTCTAGTAATTACAATGCTCACCTCGTAACTGAACATGCTATTATAATGATTACAGTGTTCACCATGTCACTGAAAGTGATATTATAATAGTTTTAATGTTCATTTTGTAACTGAACACGGTATTAGGTTATTGCAATGTTCATCCTGTAACCGAATATGCTATAATACTGATTACAATGTTCATCTTGTAACTGAGCATGCTATTACAATGATTACAGTGTTCATCTTGTAACTGACCATGCTGTTATTATGATTACAATGTTCATCTTGTAACTGAACATGCTAAAATAATGATTACAATGTTCATTTTGCAACAGAACATGCTTTTATACTGATTACAATGCTCATCTTATAACTACATATGCTATAATAATGATTACAATGTTCATCTTGTAATGAAATATGCTAATATAATAATTGCAATATTCATTTTGTAACTAGGCATGCTATTATATTGATTACATTGATGATTTTGAAACAGTTGACGCTATTATAATGATTACAATGTTCACCTTGTAACTGAGCATGCTATTATAATGATTTAAATGTTCACCTTGTCACTGAACGTGCTATTATCACAATTTTAATGTTCATTTTGTAACTGAACACAGTATTAGGTTATTATAATGTTCATCTTGTAACTGAATATGCTATTATAATGATTGCAATGTTTATCTTGGCACTGAACATTCTCTTATAATGGTTTCAATGTTCATTTTGTAACTGAACACGCTATTAAATTATTACAATGTTCATATTGTAACTGAGCACGATATTGTAATGATTACAATGTTCACCTTGTAACTGAGCACATTATTATAATGATTACAACATCATCTTGTACCTGAATATGCTATTGTAATGATTACAATGTCCATTTTGCAACTGAGCATGCTTGTATACTGATTACAATGTTCACCTTGCAACTGATGATGTTTTTATAATGATTACAATGTTCATCTGGTAACTGAACATGCAATTATAAGGATTACAATGTTCACTTTGTAACTGAACATGCTATTACAATGATTACAATGTTCATCTTGTAACTGAACATGCTATTATGTCGATTACAATATTCATCTTGCAACTGAGCATGATATTATAATGATTACAATGATCATCTTGTAATTGAACGTGCTAATATAATGAATACAATGTTCATTTTGTAACTGATGATGTTATTATAATGATTACAATATTCATCTTGTAACTGAATATGCTAATGTAATAATTATAATGTCCATTCTCCAACTGAGCATGCTTTTATACTGATTACAATGTCCACCTTGTAACTGAACATGCTATTATAATGACTTCAATGTTAATCTTGTAACTGAGCATGTTTTTATAATGATTACAATGTTCACCTTGCAACTAAACATGCTTTTATAATGATTACAATGTTCATCTTGTAATTGAACGTGCTAATATAATGAATACAATGTTTATTTTGTAACTGATGATGTTATTATAATGATTACAATATTCATCTTGTAAGTGAATATGCTAATGTAATGATTACAATGTCCATTTTGCAACTGAGCATGCTTTTATACTGATTACAATGTTCACCTTGTAACTGATGATGTTTTTATAATGATTACAATGTTCATCTTGTAACTGAGCACTCTTTTGTAATGATTACAATGTTCACCTTGTAACTGAGCACATTATTATAATGATTACAATGTTCATCATGTAACTGACTATGCTATTGTAATGATTACACTGTCCATTTTGCAACTGAGCATGCTTGTATACTGATAACAATGTTCACCTTGCAACTGATGATGTTTTCATAATGATTACAATGTTCATCTTGTAACTGAACATGCAATTATAAGGATTACAATGTTCACTTTGTAACTGAACATGCTATTACAATGATTACAATGTTCATCTTGTAACTGAACATGCTATTATGTCGATTACAATCTTCATCTTGAAACTGAGCATGATATTATAATGATTACAATGTTCATCTTGTAGTTTAACGTGCTAATATAATGAATACAATGTTCATTTTGTAACTGATGATGTTATTATAATAATTACAATGTTCATCTTGTAAGTGAATATGCTAATGTAATAATTACAATGTCCATTTTGCAACTGAGCATGCTTTTATACTGATTACAATGTCCACCTTGTAACTGAACATGCTATTATAATGATTACAATGTTCATCTTGTAACTGAGCATGTTTTTATAACGATTACAATGTTCACCTTGCAACTGAACATGCTGTTTATAATGATTACAATGTTCATCTTGTAATTGAACGTGCTAATATAATGAATACAATGTTTATTTTGTAACTGATGATGTTATTATAATGATTACAATATTCATCTTGTAAGTGAATATGATTATAATGATTACAATGTCCATTTTGCAACTGAGTATGCTTTTATACTGATTACAATGTTCACCTTGTAACTGATGATGTTTTTAAAATGATTACAATGTTTATCTTGTAACTACATATGCTATAATAATGATTACAATGTTCATCTTGTAATGAAATATGCTAATATAATAATTGCAATATTCATTTTGTAACTGAGCATACTATTATATTGATTACAATGATGATTTTGTAACAGTTGACGCTAATATAATAATTACAATGTTTACTTTGTAACTGAACATGCTATTACAATGATTACAATGTTTATCTTGTAACTGAACATGCTATTATGTCGATTACAATCTTCATCTTTTAACTGAAAATGATATTTTAATGATTACAATGTTTATCATGCAACTGAGCATGCTTTTGTAATGATTACAATGTTCACTTCGTAACTGAACATGATATTATACCTTTTACAATGTTCATCTTGTAACTGGGCATGTTTTTTTAATGATTACAATGATCATCTTGTAACTGAGCACGCTATTGTAATGATTCCAATGTTCACCTTGTAACGGAGCACATTATTATAATGATTACAATGTTCATCTTGTAACTGAATATGCTATTGTAATGATTACAATGTCCATTTTGCAACTGAGCATGCTTGTATACTAATTACAATGTTCACTTTGTAACTGAACATGCTATTACAATGATTACAATGTTCATCTTGTAACTGAACATGCTATTATCTCGATTACAATCTTCATCTTGCAACTGAGCATGATATTATAATGATTACAATGTGCATCTTGTAACTGAACATGCTAATATAATGATTACAATGTCCATTTTGCAACTGAGCATGGTTTTACACTGATTACAATGTCCACCTTGTAACTGATGATGTTTTTATAATGATTACAGTGTTCATCTTGTAACTACATATGCTATAATAATGATTACAATGTTCATCTTGTTATGAAATATGCTAATATAATGATTGCAATATTCATTTTGTAACTGTGCATGCTATTATATTGATTACAATGATGATTTTGTAACCGTTAAGGCTATTATAATGATTACAATGTTTACTTTGTAACTGAACATGCTATTACAATGATTACAATGTTCATCATGCAACTAAACATGCTATTATGTCGATTACAATTTTCATCTTGTAACTGAAAATGATATTATAATGATTACAATGTTTATCTTGCAACTGAGCATGCTATTATAATGATTATAATGTTCACTTCGTAACTGAACCTGCTATTTTAACTTTTACAATGTTCATCTTGTAACCGTTGACGCTATTATAATGATTACAATGTTCACCTTGTAACTGAGCATGCTATTATAATAATTTTAATGATCATTTTGTCACTGAACGTGCTATTTTAATAATTTCAATGTTCATTTTGTAAATGAACACGGTATTAGGTTATTATAATGTTCATCTTGTAACTGAATATGCTATTATAATGATTACAATGTTTATCTTGCCACTGAACATTCTATTATAATGATTTCAATGTTCATTTTGTATCTGAACACGCTATTTTAACTTTTACAATGTTCATCTTGTAACCGTTGACGCTATTATAATGATTACAATGTTCACCTTGTAACTGAGCATGCTATTATAATAATTTTAATGATCATTTTGTCACTGAACGTGCTATTTTTATAATTTTAATGTTCATTTTGTAAATGAACACGGTATTAGGTTATTATAATGTTCATCTTGTAACTGAATATGCTATTATAATGATTACAATGTTCATCTTGCCAATGAACATTCTATTATAATGATTTCAATGTTCATTTTGTAACTGAACACGCTATTAAATTATTACAATGGTAATCTAGTAACTGAACATGCTATTACAATGATTACAGTGTTCATCTTGTAACTGACCATGCTGTTATTATGATTACAATGTTCATCTTGTAACTGAACATGCTAAAATAATGATTACAATGTTCATTTTGCAACAGAACATGCTTTTATACTGATTACAATGCTCATCTTATAACTACATATGCTATAATAATGATTACAATGTTCATCTTGTAATGAAATATGCTAATATAATGATTGCAATATTCATTTTGCAACTAGGCATGCTATTATATTGATTATAATGATGATTTTGTAACAGTTGACGCTATTATAATGATTACAATGTTCACCTTGTAACTGAGCATGCTATTATAATGATTTAAATGTTCACCTTGTCACTGAACGTGCTATTATAACAATTTTAATGTTCATTTTGTAACTGAACACAGTATTAGGTTATTATAATGTTCATCTTGTAACTGAATATGCTATTATAATGATTGCAATGTTTATCTTGGCACTGAACATTCTCTTATAATGGTTTCAATGTTCATTTTGTAACTGAACACGCTATTAAATTATTACAATGTTCATCCTGTAACTGAACATGCTATTATAATGATTACAATGTTCATATTGTAACTGAGCACCCTATTGTAATGATTACAATGTTCACCTTGTAACTGAGCACATTATTATAATGATTACAATGTTCATCTTGTACCTAAATATGCTATTGTAATGATTACAATGTCCATTTTGCAACTGAGCATGCTTGTATTCTAATTACAATGTTCACCTTGCAACTGATGATGTTTTTATAATGATTACAATGTTCATCTTGTAACTGAACATGCTATTATGTCGATTACAATGTTCACTTTGTAACTGAACATGCTATTACAATGATTACAATGTTCATCTTGTAACTAAACATGCTATTATGTCGATTACAATGTTCACTTTGTAACTGAACATGCTATTACAATGATTACAATGTTCATCTTGTAACTGAACATGCTATTATGTCGATTACAATCTTCATCTTGCAACTGAGCATGATATTATAATGATTACAATGTTCATCTTGTAATTGAACGTGCTAATATAATGAATACAATGTTCATTTTGTAACTGATGATGTTATTATAATGTTACAATATTCATCTTGTAACTGAATATGCTAATGTAATGATTACAATGTCCATTTTGCAACTGAGCATGCTTTTATACTGATTAAAATGTCCACCTTGTAACTGAACATGCTATTATAATGATTTAAATGTTCATCTAGTAACTGAGCATGTTTTTATAATGATTACAATGTTCACCTTGTAACTGAACATGCTTTTATAATGATTACAATGTTCATCTTGTAATTGAACGTGCTAATATAATGAATACAATGTTTGTTTGTAACTGATGATGTTATTATAATGATTACAATATTCATCTTGTAAGTTAATATGCTAATGTAATGATTACAATGTCCATTTTGCAACTGACAATGCTTTTATACTGATTACAATGTTCACCTTGTCACTGATGATGTTTTTATAATGATTACAATGTTCATCTTGTAACTACATATGCTATAATACTGATTACAATGTTCATCTTGTAATGAAATATGCTAATATAGTAACTGCAATATTAATTTTGTAACTGAGCATGCTATTATATTGATTACAATGATGATTTTGTAACCGTTGACGCTATTATAATGATTACAATATTAATTTTGTAACTGAGCATGCTATTATACTGATTACAATGTTCATCTTGTAACTGAACATGCTATTATAATGATTACAATGTTCATGTTGTAACTGAACATGCCATTATACTGATAACAATGTTCATCTTGTAACTGGGCATACTAGTATAATGATTACAATGTTCATTTTGTAACTAAACATGCTATTATGTCGATTACAATGTTCACTTTGTAACTGAATATGCTATTATATTGATTACAATGTTCATCTTGTAACTGAACATCCTAATATAATGATTACAATGTTCATCTGGTAACTGAGTGAGTGCTTGGGTCTTAACGTCGTTCTCTCTGGTAACTGAACATGTTATTATAATGATTACAATGTTCATCTTGTAACTGAGCATACTAGTATAATGATTACATTGTTAATTTTGTAACTGAGCATGCTAATATACTGATTACAATGTTCATCTTGTAATTGAGCATGCTATTATAATGATTACAATGTTTATGTTGTTACTGAACATGCTATTATACTGATAACAATGTTCATCTTGTAACTAAGCATGATATTATAATAATTACAATGTTCATTTAGTAAGTGAACATGCTTTTATAATAATTACAATGTTCATCTTGTAACTGAACGTCCTAATATGATGATTACAATGATCATCTTGTAAGTAAACATGTTATTATAATGATTACAATGTTCACCTTGTAAATGAACATGCCATTACAATAACTAAAATATTTATCTTGTAACTGAACATGCTATTATATCAATTACAATCCTCACGTTTCAACTAAACGTGCTAATATAATGATTACAATGTTTATCTTGTAACTGAAGATGCTATTATAATAATTACAAAGGGTGTCTTGTAACTGAACGTGCTATTCTAGTAATTACAATACTCACCTCGTAACTGAACATGCTATTATAATGATTACAGTGTTCACCATGTCACTGAAAGTGATATTATAATAGTTTTAATGTTCATTTTGTAACTGAACACGGTATTAGGTTATTGCAATGTTCATCCTGTAACCGAATATGCTATAATACTGATTACAATGTTCATCTTGTAACTGAGCATGCTATTACAATGATTACAGTGTTCATCTTGTAACTGACCATGCTGTTATTATGATTACAATGTTCATCTTGTAACTGAACATGCTAAAATAATGATTACAATGTTCATTTTGCAACAGAACATGCTTTTATACTGATTACAATGCTCATCTTATAACTACATATGCTATAATAATGATTACAATGTTCATCTTGTAATGAAATATGCTAATATAATAATTGCAATATTCATTTTGTAACTAGGCATGCTATTATATTGATTACATTGATGATTTTGAAACAGTTGACGCTATTATAATGATTACAATGTTCACCTTGTAACTGAGCATGCTATTATAATGATTTAAATGTTCACCTTGTCACTGAACGTGCTATTATCACAATTTTAATGTTCATTTTGTAACTGAACACAGTATTAGGTTATTATAATGTTCATCTTGTAACTGAATATGCTATTATAATGATTGCAATGTTTATCTTGGCACTGAACATTCTCTTATAATGGTTTCAATGTTCATTTTGTAACTGAACACGCTATTAAATTATTATAATGTTCATATTGTAACTGAGCACGATATTGTAATGATTACAATGTTCACCTTGTAACTGAGCACATTATTATAATGATTACAACATCATCTTGTACCTGAATATGCTATTGTAATGATTACAATGTCCATTTTGCAACTGAGCATGCTTGTATACTGATTACAATGTTCACCTTGCAACTGATGATGTTTTTATAATGATTACAATGTTCATCTGGTAACTGAACATGCAATTATAAGGATTACAATGTTCACTTTGTAACTGAACATGCTATTACAATGATTACAATGTTCATCTTGTAACTGAACATGCTATTATGTCGATTACAATATTCATCTTGCAACTGAGCATGATATTATAATGATTACAATGATCATCTTGTAATTGAACGTGCTAATATAATGAATACAATGTTCATTTTGTAACTGATGATGTTATTATAATGATTACAATATTCATCTTGTAACTGAATATGCTAATGTAATAATTATAATGTCCATTCTCCAACTGAGCATGCTTTTATACTGATTACAATGTCCACCTTGTAACTGAACATGCTATTATAATGACTTCAATGTTAATCTTGTAACTGAGCATGTTTTTATAATGATTACAATGTTCACCTTGCAACTAAACATGCTTTTATAATGATTACAATGTTCATCTTGTAATTGAACGTGCTAATATAATGAATACAATGTTTATTTTGTAACTGATGATGTTATTATAATGATTACAATATTCATCTTGTAAGTGAATATGCTAATGTAATGATTACAATGTCCATTTTGCAACTGAGCATGCTTTTATACTGATTACAATGTTCACCTTGTAACTGATGATGTTTTTATAATGATTACAATGTTCATCTTGTAACTGAGCACTCTTTTGTAATGATTACAATGTTCACCTTGTAACTGAGCACATTATTATAATGATTACAATGTTCATCATGTAACTGACTATGCTATTGTAATGATTACACTGTCCATTTTGCAACTGAGCATGCTTGTATACTGATAACAATGTTCACCTTGCAACTGATGATGTTTTTATAATGATTACAATGTTCATCTTGTAACTGAACATGCAATTATAAGGATTACAATGTTCACTTTGTAACTGAACATGCTATTACAATGATTACAATGTTCATCTTGTAACTGAACATGCTATTATGTCGATTACAATCTTCATCTTGAAACTGAGCATGATATTATAATGATTACAATGTTCATCTTGTAGTTTAACGTGCTAATATAATGAATACAATGTTCATTTTGTAACTGATGATGTTATTATAATAATTACAATGTTCATCTTGTAAGTGAATATGCTAATGTAATGATTACAATGTCCATTTTGCAACTGAGCATGCTTTTATACTGATTACAATGTCCACCTTGTAACTGAACATGCTATTATAATGATTACAATGTTCATCTTGTAACTGAGCATGTTTTTATAATGATTACAATGTTCACCTTGCAACTGAACATGCTGTTTATAATGATTACAATGTTCATCTTGTAATTGAACGTGCTAATATAATGAATACAATGTTTATTTTGTAACTGATGATGTTATTATAATGATTACAATATTCATCTTGTAAGTGAATATGATTATAATGATTACAATGTCCATTTTGCAACTGAGTATGCTTTTATACTGATTACAATGTTCACCTTGTAACTGATGATGTTTTTAAAATGATTACAATGTTTATCTTGTAACTACATATGCTATAATAATGATTACAATGTTCATCTTGTAATGAAATATGCTAATATAATAATTGCAATATTCATTTTGTAACTGAGCATACTATTATATTGATTACAATGATGATTTTGTAACAGTTGACGCTAATATAATAATTACAATGTTTACTTTGTAACTGAACATGCTATTACAATGATTACAATGTTTATCTTGTAACTGAACATGCTATTATGTCGATTACAATCTTCATCTTTTAACTGAAAATGATATTTTAATGATTACAATGTTTATCATGCAACTGAGCATGCTTTTGTAATGATTACAATGTTCACTTCGTAACTGAACATGATATTATACCTTTTACAATGTTCATCTTGTAACTGGGCATGTTTTTCTAATGATTACAATGATCATCTTGTAACTGAGCACGCTATTGTAATGATTCCAATGTTCACCTTGTAACGGAGCACATTATTATAATGATTACAATGTTCATCTTGTAACTGAATATGCTATTGTAATGATTACAATGTCCATTTTGCAACTGAGCATGCTTGTATACTAATTACAATGTTCACTTTGTAACTGAACATGCTATTACAATGATTACAATGTTCATCTTGTAACTGAACATGCTATTATCTCGATTACAATCTTCATCTTGCAACTGAGCATGATATTATAATGATTACAATGTTCATCTTGTAACTGAACATGCTAATGTAATGATTACAATGTCCATTTTGCAACTGAGCATGGTTTTACACTGATTACAATGTCCACCTTGTAACTGATGATGTTTTTATAATGATTACAGTGTTCATCTTGTAACTACATCTGCTATAATAATGATTACAATGTTCATCTTGTTATGAAATATGCTAATATAATGATTGCAATATTCATTTTGTAACTGTGCATGCTATTATATTGATTACAATGATGATTTTGTAACCGTTAAGGCTATTATAATGATTACAATGTTTACTTTGTAACTGAACATGCTATTACAATGATTACAATGTTCATCATGCAACTAAACATGCTATTATGTCGATTACAATTTTCATCTTGTAACTGAAAATGATATTATAATGATTACAATGTTTATCTTGCAACTGAGCATGCTATTATAATGATTATAATGTTCACTTCGTAACTGAACATGCTATTTTAACTTTTACAATGTTCATCTTGTAACCGTTGACGCTATTATAATGATTACAATGTTCACCTTGTAACTGAGCATGCTATTATAATAATTTTAATGATCATTTTGTCACTGAACGTGCTATTTTAATAATTTTAATGTTCATTTTGTAAATGAACACGGTATTAGGTTATTATAATGTTCATCTTGTAACTGAATATGCTATTATAATGATTACAATGTTTATCTTGCCACTGAACATTCTACTATAATGATTTCAATGTTCATTTTGTATCTGAACACGCTATTTTAACTTTTACAATGTTCATCTTGTAACCGTTGACGCTATTATAATGATTACAATGTTCACCTTGTAACTGAGCATGCTATTATAATAATTTTAATGATCATTTTGTCACTGAACGTGCTATTTTAATAATTTTAATGTTCATTTTGTAAATGAACACGGTATTAGGTTATTATAATGTTCATCTTGTAACTGAATATGCTATTATAATGATTACAATGTTCATCTTGCCAATGAACATTCTATTATAATGATTTCAATGTTCATTTTGTAACTGAACACGCTATTAAATTATTACAATGGTAATCTAGTAACTGAACATGCTATTACAATGATTACAGTGTTCATCTTGTAACTGACCATGCTGTTATTATGATTACAATGTTCATCTTGTAACTGAACATGCTAAAATAATGATTACAATGTTCATTTTGCAACAGAACATGCTTTTATACTGATTACAATGCTCATCTTATAACTACATATGCTATAATAATGATTACAATGTTCATCTTGTAATGAAATATGCTAATATAATGATTGCAATATTCATTTTGCAACTAGGCATGCTATTATATTGATTATAATGATGATTTTGTAACAGTTGACGCTATTATAATGATTACAATGTTCACCTTGTAACTGAGCATGCTATTATAATGATTTAAATGTTCACCTTGTCACTGAACGTGCTATTATAACAATTTTAATGTTCATTTTGTAACTGAACACAGTATTAGGTTATTATAATGTTCATCTTGTAACTGAATATGCTATTATAATGATTGCAATGTTTATCTTGGCACTGAACATTCTCTTATAATGGTTTCAATGTTCATTTTGTAACTGAACACGCTATTAAATTATTACAATGTTCATCCTGTAACTGAACATGCTATTATAATAATTACAATGTTCATATTGTAACTGAGCACCCTATTGTAATGATTACAATGTTCACCTTGTAACTGAGCACATTATTATAATGATTACAATGTTCATCTTGTACCTAAATATGCTATTGTAATGATTACAATGTCCATTTTGCAACTGAGCATGCTTGTATTCTAATTACAATGTTCACCTTGCAACTGATGATGTTTTTATAATGATTACAATGTTCATCTTGTAACTGAACATGCTATTATGTTGATTACAATGTTCACTTTGTAACTGAACATGCTATTACAATGATTACAATGTTCATCTTGTAACTAAACATGCTATTATGTCGATTACAATGTTCACTTTGTAACTGAACATGCTATTACAATGATTACAATGTTCATCTTGTAACTGAACATGCTATTATGTCGATTACAATCTTCATCTTGCAACTGAGCATGATATTATAATGATTACAATGTTCATCTTGTAATTGAACGTGCTAATATAATGAATACAATGTTCATTTTGTAACTGATGATGTTATTATAATGTTACAATATTCATCTTGTAACTGAATATGCTAATGTAATGATTACAATGTCCATTTTGCAACTGAGCATGCTTTTATACTGATTAAAATGTCCACCTTGTAACTGAACATGCTATTATAATGATTTAAATGTTCATCTAGTAACTGAGCATGTTTTTATAATGATTACAATGTTCACCTTGTAACTGAACATGCTTTTATAATGATTACAATGTTCATCTTGTAATTGAACGTGCTAATATAATGAATACAATGTTTGTTTGTAACTGATGATGTTATTATAATGATTACAATATTCATCTTGTAAGTTAATATGCTAATGTAATGATTACAATGTCCATTTTGCAACTGACAATGCTTTTATACTGATTACAATGTTCACCTTGTCACTGATGATGTTTTTATAATGATTACAATGTTCATCTTGTAACTACATATGCTATAATACTGATTACAATGTTCATCTTGTAATGAAATATGCTAATATAGTAACTGCAATATTAATTTTGTAACTGAGCATGCTATTATATTGATTACAATGATGATTTTGTAACCGTTGACGCTATTATAATGATTACAATATTAATTTTGTAACTGAGCACGCTATTATACTGATTACAATGTTCATCTTGTAACTGAACATGCTATTATAATGATTACAATGTTCATGTTGTAACTGAACATGCCATTATACTGATAACAATGTTCATCTTGTAACTGGGCATACTAGTATAATGATTACAATGTTCATTTTGTAACTAAACATGCTATTATGTCGATTACAATGTTCACTTTGTAACTGAATATGCTATTATATTGATTACAATGTTCATCTTGTAACTGAACATCCTAATATACTGATTACAATGTTCATCTGGTAACTGAGTGAGTGCTTGGGTCTTAACGTCGTTCTCTCTGGTAACTGAACATGTTATTATAATGATTACAATGTTCATCTTGTAACTGAGCATACTAGTATAATGATTACATTGTTAATTTTGTAACTGAGCATGCTATTATACTGATTACAATGTTCATCTTGTAATTGAGCATGCTATTATAATGATTACAATGTTTATGTTGTTACTGAACATGCTATTATACTGATAACAATGTTCATCTTGTAACTAAGCATGATATTATAATAATTACAATGTTCATTTAGTAAGTGAACATGCTTTTATAATAATTACAATGTTCATCTTGTAACTGAACGTCCTAATATGATGATTACAATGATCATCTTGTAAGTAAACATGTTATTATAATGATTACAATGTTCACCTTGTAAATGAACATGCCATTACAATAACTAAAATATTTATCTTGTAACTGAACATGCTATTATATCAATTACAATCCTCACGTTTCAACTAAACGTGCTAATATAATGATTACAATGTTTATCTTGTAACTGAAGATGCTATTATAATAATTACAAAGGGTGTCTTGTAACTGAACGTGCTATTCTAGTAATTACAATAATCACCTCGTAACTGAACATGCTATTATAATGATTACAATGTTCACCATGTCACTGAAAGTGATATTATAATAGTTTTAATGTTCATTTTGTAACTGAACACGGTATTAGGTTATTGCAATGTTCATCCTGTAACCGAATATGCTATAATACTGATTACAATGTTCATCTTGTAACTGAGCATGCTATTACAATGATTACAGTGTTCATCTTGTAACTGACCATGCTGTTATTATGATTACAATGTTCATCTTGTAACTGAACATACAATTATAAGGATTACAATGTTCACTTTGTAACTGAACATGCTATTACAATGATTACAATGTTCATCTTGTAACTGAACATGCTATTATGTCGATTACAATCTTCATCTTGCAACTGAGCATGATATTATAATGATTACAATGTTCATCTTGTAATTGAACGTGCTAATATAATAAATACAATGTTCATTTTGTAACTGATGATGTTATTATAATGTTACAATATTCATCTTGTAACTGAATATGCTAATGTAATGATTACAATGTCCATTTTGCAACTGAGCATGCTTTTATACTGATTAAAATGTCCACCTTGTAACTGAACATGCTATTATAATGATTTAATTGTTCATCTAGTAACTGAGCATGTTTTTATAATGATTACAATGTTCACCTTGTAACTGAACATGCTTTTATAATGATTACAATGTTCATCTTGTAATTGAACGTGCTAATATAATGAATACAATGTTTTTTTGTAACTGATGATGTTATTATAATGATTACAATATTCATCTTGTAAGTTAATATGCTAATGTAATGATTACAATGTCCATTTTGCAACTGACAATGCTTTTATACTGATTACAATGTTCACCTTGTCACTGATGATGTTTTTATAATGATTACAATGTTCATCTTGTAACTACATATGCTATAATACTGATTACAATGTTCATCTTGTAATGAAATATGCTAATATAGTAACTGCAATATTAATTTTGTAACTGAGCATGCTATTATATTGATTACAATGATGATTTTGTAACCGTTGACGCTATTATAATGATTACAATATTAATTTTGTAACTGAGCATGCTATTATACTGATTACAATGTTCATCTTGTAACTGAACATGCTATTATAATGATTACAATGTTCATGTTGTAACTGAACATGCCATTATACTGATAACAATGTTCATCTTGTAACTGGGCAAACTAGTATAATGATTACAATGTTCATTTTGTAACTGAGCATGCTATTATACTGATTACAATTTTTTTCTTTTAATTGAGCATGCTATTATAATAATTACATTGCTCATCTCGTATTTGAGCAAGCTATTATAATTATTACAATGTTCATCTTGTAATTGAGCATACTAGTATAATGATTACAATTTTAATTTTGTAACTGAGCATGCTATTTTACTGATTACAATGTTCATCTTGTAATTGAGCATGCTATTATAATGATTACAATGTTCATGTTGTAACTGAACATGCTATTATAATGATTTAAATGTTCAACTTGTCACTGAACGTGCTATTATCACAATTTTAATGTTCATTTTGTAACTGAACACAGTATTAGGTTATTATAATGTTCATCTTGTAACTGAATATGCTATTATAATGATTGCAATGTTTATCTTGGCACTGAACATTCTCTTATAATGGTTTCAATGTTTATTTTGTAACTGAACACGCTATTAAATTATTACAATGTTCATATTGTAACTGAGCACGATATTGTAATGATTACAATGTTCACCTTGTAACTGAGCACATTATTATAATGATTACAACATCATCTTGTACCTGAATATGCTATTGTAATGATTACAATGTCCATTTTGCAACTGAGCATGCTTGTATACTGATTACAATGTTCACCTTGCAACTGATGATGTTTTTATAATGATTACAATGTTCATCTGGTAACTGAACATGCAATTATAAGGATTACAATGTTCACTTTGTAACTGAACATGCTGTTACAATGATTACAATGTTCATCTTTTAACTGAACATGCTATTATGTCGATTACAATATTCATCTTGCAACTGAGCATGATATTATAATGATTACAATGATCATCTTGTAATTGAACGTGCTAATATAATGAATACAATGTTCATTTTGTAACTGATGATGTTATTATAATGATTACAATATTCATCTTGTAACTGAATATGCTAATGTAATAATTATAATGTCCATTCTCCAACTGAGCATGCTTTTATACTGATTACAATGTCCACCTTGTAACTGAACATGCTATTATAATGACTTCAATGTTAATCTTGTAACTGAGCATGTTTTTATAATGATTACAATGTTCACCTTGCAACTAAACATGCTTTTATAATGATTACAATGTTCATCTTGTAATTGAACGTGCTAATATAATGAATACAATGTTTATTTTGTAACTGATGATGTTATTATAATGATTACAATATTCATCTTGTAAGTGAATATGCTAATGTAATGATTACAATGTCCATTTTGCAACTGAGCATGCTTTTATACTGATTACAATGTTCACCTTGTAACTGATGATGTTTTTATAATGATTACAATGTTCACCTTGTAACTGATGATGTTTTTATAATGATTACAATGTTCATCTTGTAACTGAGCACGCTATTGTAATGATTACAATGTTCACCTTGTAACTGAGCACATTATTATAATGATTACAATGTTCATCATGTAACTGAATATGCTATTGTAATGATTACACTGTCCATTTTGCAACTGAGCATGCTTGTATACTGATAACAATGTTGACCTTGCAACTGATGATGTTTTTATAATGATTACAATGTTCATCTTGTAACTGAACATGCAATTATAAGGATTACAATGTTCACTTTGTAACTGAACATGCTATTACAATGATTACAATGTTCATCTTGTAACTGAACATGCTATTATGTCGATTACAATCTTCATCTTGAAACTGAGCATGATATTATAATGATTACAATGTTCATCTTGTAGTTTAACGTGCTAATATAATAAATACAATGTTCATTTTGTAACTGATGATGTTATTATAATAATTACAATGTTCATCTTGTAAGTGAATATGCTAATGTAATGATTACAATGTCCATTTTGCAACTGAGCATGCTTTTATACTGATTACAATGTCCACCTTGTAACTGATGATGTTTTTAAAATGATTACAATGTTTATCTTGTAACTACATATGCTATAATAATGATTACAATGTCCACCTTGTAACTGAACATGCTATTATAATGATTACAATGTTCATTTTGTAACTGAGCATGTTTTTATAAGGATTACAATGTTCACCTTGCAACTGAACATGCTGTTTATAATGATTACAATGTTCATCTTGTAATTGAACGTGCTAATATAATGAATACAATGTTTATTTTGTAACTGATGATGTTATTATAATGATTACAATATTCATCTTGTAAGTGAATATGATTATAATGATTACAATGTCCATTTTGCAACTGAGTATGCTTTTATACTGATTACAATGTTCACCTTGTAACTGATGATGTTTTTAAAATGATTACAATGTTTATCTTGTAACTACATATGCTATAATAATGATTACAATGTCCACCTTGTAACTGAACATGCTATTATAATGATTACAATGTTCATCTTGTAACTGAGCATGTTTTTATAATGATTACAATGTTCACCTTGCAACTGAACATGCTGTTTATAATGATTACAATGTTCATCTTGTAATTGAACGTGCTAATATAATGAATACAATGTTTATTTTGTAACTGATGATGTTATTATAATGATTACAATATTCATCTTGTAAGTGAATATGATTATAATGATTACAATGTCCATTTTGCAACTGAGTATGCTTTTATACTGATTACAATGTTCACCTTGTAACTGATGATGTTTTTAAAATGATTACAATGTTTATCTTGTAACTACATATGCTATAATAATGATTACAATGTTCATCTTGTAATGAAATATGCTAATATAATAATTGCAATATTCATTTTGTAACTGAGCATACTATTATATTGATTACAATGATGATTTTGTAACGGTTGACGCTAATATAAAAATTACAATGTTTACTTTGTAACTGAACTTGCTATTACAATGATTACAATGTTTATCTTGTAACTGAACATGCTATTATGTCGATTACAATCTTCATCTTTTAACTGAAAATGATATTTTAATGATTACAATGTTTATCATGCAACTGAGCATGCTTTTATAATGATTACAATGTTCACTTCGTAACTGAACATGATATTATACTTTTTACAATGTTCATCTTGTAACTGGGCATGTTTTTTTAATGATTACAATGATCATCTTGTAACTGAGCACGCTATTGTAATGATTCCAATGTTCACCTTGTAACGGAGCACATTATTATAATGATTACAATGTTCATCTTGTAACTGAGCATGCTATTACAATGATTACAGTGTTCATCTTGTAACTGACCATGCTGTTATTATGATTACAATGTTCATCTTGTAACTGAACATGCTAAAATAATGATTACAATGTTCATTTTGCAACAGAACATGCTTTTATACTGATTACAATGCTCATCTTATAACTACATATGCTATAATAATGATTACAATGTTCATCTTGTAATGAAATATGCTAATATAATAATTGCAATATTCATTTTGTAACTAGGCATGCTTTTATATTGATTACAATGATGATTTTGTAACAGTTGACGCTATTATAATGATTACAATGTTCACCTTGTAACTGAGCATGCTATTATAATGATTTAAATGTTCACCTTGTCACTGAACGTGCTATTATCACAATTTTAATGTTCATTTTGTAACTGAACACAGTATTAGGTTATTATAATGTTCATCTTGTAACTGAATATGCTATTATAATGATTGCAATGTTTATCTTGGCACTGAACATTCTCTTATAATGGTTTCAATGTTCATTTTGTAACTGAACACGCTATTAAATTATTACAATGTTCATATTGTAACTGAGCACGATATTGTAATGATTACAATGTCCACCTTGTAACTGAGCACATTATTATAATGATTACAACATCATCTTGTACCTGAATATGCTATTGTAATGATTACAATGTCCATTTTGCAACTGAGCATGCTTGTATACTGATTACAATGTTCACCTTGCAACTGATGATGTTTTTATAATGATTACAATGTTCATCTGGTAACTGAACATGCAATTATAAGGATTACAATGTTCACTTTGTAACTGAACATGCTATTACAATGATTATAATGTTCATCTTGTAACTGAACATGCTATTATGTCGATTACAATATTCATCTTGCAACTGAGCATGATATTATAATGATTACAATGATCATCTTGTAATTGAACGTGCTAATATAATGAATACAATGTTCATTTTGTAACTGATGATGTTATTATAATGATTACAATATTCATCTTGTAACTGAATATGCTAATGTAATAATTATAATGTCCATTCTCCAACTGAGCATGCTTTTATACTGATTACAATGTCCACCTTGTAACTGAACATGCTATTATAATGACTTCAATGTTAATCTTGTAACTGAGCATGTTTTTATAATGATTACAATGTTCACCTTGCAACTAAACATGCTTTTATAATGATTACAATGTTCATCTTGTAATTGAACGTGCTAATATAATGAATACAATGTTTATTTTGTAACTGATGATGTTATTATAATGATTACAATATTCATCTTGTAAGTGAATATGCTAATGTAATGATTACAATGTCCATTTTGCAACTGAGCATGCTTTTATACTGATTACAATGTTCACCTTGTAACTGATGATGTTTTTATAATGATTACAATGTTCATCTTGTAACTGAGCACTCTTTTGTAATGATTACAATGTTCACCTTGTAACTGAGCACATTATTATAATGATTACAATGTTCATCATGTAACTGAATATGCTATTGTAATGATTACACTGTGCATTTTGCAACTGAGCATGCTTGTATACTGATAACAATGTTGACCTTGCAACTGATGATGTTTTTATAATGATTACAATGTTCATCTTGTAACTGAACATGCAATTATAAGGATTACAATGTTCACTTTGTAACTGAACATGCTATTACAATTATTACAATGTTCATCTTGTAACTGAACATGCTATTATGTCGATTACAATCTTCATCTTGAAACTGAGCATGATTTTATAATGATTACAATGTTCATCTTGTAGTTCAACGTGCTAATATAATGAATACAATGTTCATTTTGTAACTGATGATGTTATTATAATAATTACAATGTTCATCTTGTAAGTGAATATGCTAATGTAATGATTAGAATGTCCATTTTGCAACTGAGCATGCTTTTATACTGATTACAATGTCCACCTTGTAACTGAACATGCTATTATAATGATTACAATGTTCATCTTGTAACTGAGCATGTTTTTATAATGATTACAATGTTCTCCTTGCAACTGAACATGCTGTTTATAATGATTACAATGTTCATCTTGTAATTGAACGTGCTAATATAATGAATACAATGTTTATTTTGTAACTGATGATGTTATTATAATGATTACAATATTCATCTTGTAAGTGAATATGATTATAATGATTACAATGTCCATTTTGCAACTGAGTATGCTTTTATACTGATTACAATGTTCACCTTGTAACTGATGATGTTTTTAAAATGATTACAATGTTTATCTTGTAACTACATATGCTATAATAATGATTACAATGTTCATCTTGTAATGAAATATGCTAATATAATAATTGCAATATTCATTTTGTAACTGAGCATACTATTATATTGATTACAATGATGATTTTGTAACAGTTGACGCTAATATAATAATTACAATGTTTACTTTGTAACTGAACATGCTATTACAATGATTACAATGTTTATCTTGTAACTGAACATGCTATTATGTCGATTACAATCTTCATCTTTTAACTGAAAATGATATTTTAATGATTACAATGTTTATCATGCAACTGAGCATGCTTTTGTAATGATTACAATGTTCACTTCGTAACTGAACATGATATTATACCTTTTACAATGTTCATCTTGTAACTGGGCATGTTTTTTTAATGATTACAATGATCATCTTGTAACTGAGCACGCTATTGTAATGATTCCAATGTTCACCTTGTAACGGAGAACATTATTATAATGATTACAATGTTCATCTTGTAACTGAATATGCTATTGTAATGATTACAATGTCCATTTTGCAACTGAGCATGCTTGTATACTAATTACAATGTTCACTTTGTAACTGAACATGCTATTACAATGATTACAATGTTCATCTTGTAACTGAACATGCTATTATCTCGATTACAATCTTCATCTTGCAACTGAGCATGATATTATAATGATTACAATGTTCATCTTGTAACTGAACATGCTAATGTAATGATTACAATGTCCATTTTGCAACTGAGCATGGTTTTACACTGATTACAATGTCCACGTTGTAACTGATGATGTTTTTATAATGATTACAGTGTTCATCTTGTAACTACATATGCTATAATAATGATTACAATGTTCATCTTGTTATGAAATATGCTAATATAATGATTGCAATATTCATTTTGTAACTGTGCATGCTATTATATTGATTACAATGATGATTTTGTAACCGTTAAGGCTATTATAATGATTACAATGTTTACTTTGTAACTGAACATGCTATTACAATGATTACAATGTTCATCATGAAACTAAACATGCTATTATGTCGATTACAATTTTCATCTTGTAACTGAAAATGATATTATAATGATTACAATGTTTATCTTGCAACTGAGCATGCTATTATAATGATTATAATGTTCACTTCGTAACTGAACATGCTATTTTAACTTTTACAATGTTCATCTTGTAACCGTTGACGCTATTATAATGATTACAATGTTCACCTTGTAACTGAGCATGCTATTATAATAATTTTAATGATCATTTTGTCACTGAACGTGCTATTTTAATAATTTTAATGTTCATTTTGTAAATGAACACGGTATTAGGTTATTATAATGTTCATCTTGTAACTGAATATGCTATTATAATGATTACAATGTTTATCTTGCCACTGAACATTCTATTATAATGATTTCAATGTTCATTTTGTATCTGAACACGCTATTTTAACTTTTACAATGTTCATCTTGTAACCGTTGACGCTATTATAATGATTACAATGTTCACCTTGTAACTGAGCATGCTATTATAATAATTTTAATGATCATTTTGTCACTGAACGTGCTATTTTAATAATTTTAATGTTCATTTTGTAAATGAACACGGTATTAGGTTATTATAATGTTCATCTTGTAACTGAATATGCTATTATAATGATTACAATGTTCATCTTGCCAATGAACATTCTATTATAATGATTTCAATGTTCATTTTGTAACTGAACACGCTATTAAATTATTACAATGGTAATCTAGTAACTGAACATGCTATTACAATGATTACAGTGTTCGTCTTGTAACTGACCATGCTGTTATTATGATTACAATGTTCATCTTGTAACTGAACATGCTAAAATAATGATTACAATGTTCATTTTGCAACAGAACATGCTTTTATACTGATTACAATGCTCATCTTATAACTACATATGCTATAATAATGATTACAATGTTCATCTTGTAATGAAATATGCTAATATAATGATTGCAATATTCACTTTGCAACTAGGCATGCTATTATATTGATTATAATGATGATTTTGTAACAGTTGACGCTATTATAATGATTACAATGTTCACCTTGTAACTGAGCATGCTATTATAATGATTTAAATGTTCACCTTGTCACTGAACGTGCTATTATAACAATTTTAATGTTCATTTTGTAACTGAACACAGTATTAGGTTATTATAATGTTCATCTTGTAACTGAATATGCTATTATAATGATTGCAATGTTTATCTTGGCACTGAACATTCTCTTATAATGGTTTCAATGTTCATTTTGTAACTGAACACGCTATTAAATTATTACAATGTTCATCCTGTAACTGAACATGCTATTATAATGATTACAATGTTCATATTGTAACTGAGCACCCTATTGTAATGATTACTATGTTCACCTTGTAACTGAGCACATTATTATAATGATGACAATGTTCATCTTGTACCTAAATATGCTATTGTAATGATTACAATGTCCATTTTGCAACTGAGCATGCTTGTATTCTAATTACAATGTTCACCTTGCAACTGATGATGTTTTTATAATGATTACAATGTTCATCTTGTAACTGAACATGCTATTATGTCGATTACAATGTTCACTTTGTAACTGAACATGCTATTACAATGATTACAATGTTCATCTTGTAACTAAACATGCTATTATGTCGATTACAATGTTCACTTTGTAACTGAACATGCTATTACAATGATTACAATGTTCATCTTGTAACTGAACATGCTATTATGTCGATTACAATCTTCATCTTGCAACTGAGCATGATATTATAATGATTACAATGTTCATCTTGTAATTGAACGTGCTAATATAATGAATACAATGTTCATTTTGTAACTGATGATGTTATTATAATGTTACAATATTCATCTTGTAACTGAATATGCTAATGTAATGATTACAATGTCCATTTTGCAACTGAGCATGCTTTTATACTGATTAAAATGTCCACCTTGTAACTGAACATGCTATTATAATGATTTAAATGTTCATCTAGTAACTGAGCATGTTTTTATAATGATTACAATGTTCACCTTGTAACTGAACATGCTTTTATAATGATTACAATGTTCATCTTGTAATTGAACGTGCTAATATAATGAATACAATGTTTGTTTGTAACTGATGATGTTATTATTATGATTACAATATTCATCTTGTAAGTTAATATGCTAATGTAATGATTACAATGTCCATTTTGCAACTGAGAATGCTTTTATACTGATTACAATGTTCACCTTGTCACTGATGATGTTTTTATAATGATTACAATGTTCATCTTGTAACTACATATGCTATAATACTGATTACAATGTTCATCTTGTAATGAAATATGCTAATATAGTAACTGCAATAATAATTTTGTAACTGAGCATGCTATTATATTGATTACAATGATGATTTTGTAACCGTTGACGCTATTATAATGATTACAATATTAATTTTGTAACTGAGCATGCTATTATACTGATTACAATGTTCATCTTGTAACTGAACATGCTATTATAATGATTACAATGTTCATCTTGTAACTGAACATGCCATTATACTGATAACAATGTTCATCTTGTAACTGGGCATACTAGTATAATGATTACAATGTTCATTTTGTAACTAAACATGCTATTATGTCGATTACAATGTTCACTTTGTAACTGAATATGCTATTATATTGATTACAATGTTCATCTTGTAACTGAACATCCTAATATACTGATTACAATGTTCATCTGGTAACTGAGTGAGTGCTTGGGTCTTAACGTCGTTCTCTCTGGTAACTGAACATGTTATTATAATGATTACAATGTTCATCTTGTAACTGAGCATACTAGTATAATGATTACATTGTTAATTTTGTAACTGAGCATGCTAATATACTGATTACAATGTTCATCTTGTAATTGAGCATGCTATTATAATGATTACAATGTTTATGTTGTTACTGAACATGCTATTATACTGATAACAATGTTCATCTTGTAACTAAGCATGATATTATAATAATTACAATGTTCATTTAGTAAGTGAACATGCTTTTATAATAATTACAATGTTCATCTTGTAACTGAACGTCCTAATATGATGATTACAATGATCATCTTGTAAGTAAACATGTTATTATAATGATTACAATGTTCACCTTGTAAATGAACATGCCATTACAATAACTAAAATATTTATCTTGTAACTGAACATGCTATTATATCAATTACAATCCTCACGTTTCAACTAAACGTGCTAATATAATGATTACAATGTTTATCTTGTAACTGAAGATGCTATTATAATAATTACAAAGGGTGTCTTGTAACTGAACGTGCTATTCTAGTAATTACAATACTCACCTCGTAACTGAACATGCTATTATAATGATTACAGTGTTCACCATGTCACTGAAAGTGATATTATAATAGTTTTAATGTTCATTTTGTAACTGAACACGGTATTAGGTTATTGCAATGTTCATCCTGTAACCGAATATGCTATAATACTGATTACAATGTTCATCTTGTAACTGAGCATGCTATTACAATGATTACAGTGTTCATCTTGTAACTGACCATGCTGTTATTATGATTACAATGTTCATCTTGTAACTGAACATGCTAAAATAATGATTACAATGTTCATTTTGCAACAGAACATGCTTTTATACTGATAACAATGCTCATCTTATAACTACATATGCTATAATAATGATTACAATGTTCATCTTGTAATGAAATATGCTAATATAATAATTGCAATATTCATTTTGTAACTAGGCATGCTATTATATTGATTACATTGATGATTTTGAAACAGTTGACGCTATTATAATGATTACAATGTTCACCTTGTAACTGAGCATGCTATTATAATGATTTAAATGTTCACCTTGTCACTGAACGTGCTATTATCACAATTTTAATGTTCATTTTGTAACTGAACACAGTATTAGGTTATTATAATGTTCATCTTGTAACTGAATATGCTATTATAATGATTGCAATGTTTATCTTGGCACTGAACATTCTCTTATAATGGTTTCAATGTTCATTTTGTAACTGAACACGCTATTAAATTATTACAATGTTCATATTGTAACTGAGCACGATATTGTAATGATTACAATGTTCACCTTGTAACTGAGCACATTATTATAATGATTACAACATCATCTTGTACCTGAATATGCTATTGTAATGATTACAATGTCCATTTTGCAACTGAGCATGCTTGTATACTGATTACAATGTTCACCTTGCAACTGATGATGTTTTTATAATGATTACAATGTTCATCTGGTAACTGAACATGCAATTATAAGGATTACAATGTTCACTTTGTAACTGAACATGCTATTACAATGATTACAATGTTCATCTTGTAACTGAACATGCTATTATGTCGATTACAATATTCATCTTGCAACTGAGCATGATATTATAATGATTACAATGATCATCTTGTAATTGAACGTGCTAATATAATGAATACAATGTTCATTTTGTAACTGATGATGTTATTATAATGATTACAATATTCATCTTGTAACTGAATATGCTAATGTAATAATTATAATGTCCATTCTCCAACTGAGCATGCTTTTATACTGATTACAATGTCCACCTTGTAACTGAACATGCTATTATAATGACTTCAATGTTAATCTTGTAACTGAGCATGTTTTTATAATGATTACAATGTTCACCTTGCAACTAAACATGCTTTTATAATGATTACAATGTTCATCTTGTAATTGAACGTGCTAATATAATGAATACAATGTTTATTTTGTAACTGATGATGTTATTATAATGATTACAATATTCATCTTGTAAGTGAATATGCTAATGTAATGATTACAATGTCCATTTTGCAACTGAGCATGCTTTTATACTGATTACAATGTTCACCTTGTAACTGATGATGTTTTTATAATGATTACAATGTTCATCTTGTAACTGAGCACTCTTTTGTAATGATTACAATGTTCACCTTGTAACTGAGCACATTATTATAATGATTACAATGTTCATCATGTAACTGACTATGCTATTGTAATGATTACACTGTCCATTTTGCAACTGAGCATGCTTGTATACTGATAACAATGTTCACCTTGCAACTGATGATGTTTTTATAATGATTACAATGTTCATCTTGTAACTGAACATGCAATTATAAGGATTACAATGTTCACTTTGTAACTGAACATGCTATTACAATGATTACAATGTTCATCTTGTAACTGAACATGCTATTATGTCGATTACAATCTTCATCTTGAAACTGAGCATGATATTATAATGATTACAATGTTCATCTTGTAGTTTAACGTGCTAATATAATGAATACAATGTTCATTTTGTAACTGATGATGTTATTATAATAATTACAATGTTCATCTTGTAAGTGAATATGCTAATGTAATGATTACAATGTCCATTTTGCAACTGAGCATGCTTTTATACTGATTACAATGTCCACCTTGTAACTGAACATGCTATTATAATGATTACAATGTTCATCTTGTAACTGAGCATGTTTTTATAACGATTACAATGTTCACCTTGCAACTGAACATGCTGTTTATAATGATTACAATGTTCATCTTGTAATTGAACGTGCTAATATAATGAATACAATGTTTATTTTGTAACTGATGATGTTATTATAATGATTACAATATTCATCTTGTAAGTGAATATGATTATAATGATTACAATGTCCATTTTGCAACTGAGTATGCTTTTATACTGATTACAATGTTCACCTTGTAACTGATGATGTTTTTAAAATGATTACAATGTTTATCTTGTAACTACATATGCTATAATAATGATTACAATGTTCATCTTGTAATGAAATATGCTAATATAATAATTGCAATATTCATTTTGTAACTGAGCATACTATTATATTGATTACAATGATGATTTTGTAACAGTTGACGCTAATATAATAATTACAATGTTTACTTTGTAACTGAACATGCTATTACAATGATTACAATGTTTATCTTGTAACTGAACATGCTATTATGTCGATTACAATCTTCATCTTTTAACTGAAAATGATATTTTAATGATTACAATGTTTATCATGCAACTGAGCATGCTTTTGTAATGATTACAATGTTCACTTCGTAACTGAACATGATATTATACCTTTTACAATGTTCATCTTGTAACTGGGCATGTTTTTTTAATGATTACAATGATCATCTTGTAACTGAGCACGCTATTGTAATGATTCCAATGTTCACCTTGTAACGGAGCACATTATTATAATGATTACAATGTTCATCTTGTAACTGAATATGCTATTGTAATGATTACAATGTCCATTTTGCAACTGAGCATGCTTGTATACTAATTACAATGTTCACTTTGTAACTGAACATGCTATTACAATGATTACAATGTTCATCTTGTAACTGAACATGCTATTATCTCGATTACAATCTTCATCTTGCAACTGAGCATGATATTATAATGATTACAATGTTCATCTTGTAACTGAACATGCTAATGTAATGATTACAATGTCCATTTTGCAACTGAGCATGGTTTTACACTGATTACAATGTCCACCTTGTAACTGATGATGTTTTTATAATGATTACAGTGTTCATCTTGTAACTACATATGCTATAATAATGATTACAATGTTCATCTTGTTATGAAATATGCTAATATAATGATTGCAATATTCATTTTGTAACTGTGCATGCTATTATATTGATTACAATGATGATTTTGTAACCGTTAAGGCTATTATAATGATTACAATGTTTACTTTGTAACTGAACATGCTATTACAATGATTACAATGTTCATCATGCAACTAAACATGCTATTATGTCGATTACAATTTTCATCTTGTAACTGAAAATGATATTATAATGATTACAATGTTTATCTTGCAACTGAGCATGCTATTATAATGATTATAATGTTCACTTCGTAACTGAACATGCTATTTTAACTTTTACAATGTTCATCTTGTAACCGTTGACGCTATTATAATGATTACAATGTTCACCTTGTAACTGAGCATGCTATTATAATAATTTTAATGATCATTTTGTCACTGAACGTGCTATTTTAATAATTTCAATGTTCATTTTGTAAATGAACACGGTATTAGGTTATTATAATGTTCATCTTGTAACTGAATATGCTATTATAATGATTACAATGTTTATCTTGCCACTGAACATTCTATTATAATGATTTCAATGTTCATTTTGTATCTGAACACGCTATTTTAACTTTTACAATGTTCATCTTGTAACCGTTGACGCTATTATAATGATTACAATGTTCACCTTGTAACTGAGCATGCTATTATAATAATTTTAATGATCATTTTGTCACTGAACGTGCTATTTTTATAATTTTAATGTTCATTTTGTAAATGAACACGGTATTAGGTTATTATAATGTTCATCTTGTAACTGAATATGCTATTATAATGATTACAATGTTCATCTTGCCAATGAACATTCTATTATAATGATTTCAATGTTCATTTTGTAACTGAACACGCTATTAAATTATTACAATGGTAATCTAGTAACTGAACATGCTATTACAATGATTACAGTGTTCATCTTGTAACTGACCATGCTGTTATTATGATTACAATGTTCATCTTGTAACTGAACATGCTAAAATAATGATTACAATGTTCATTTTGCAACAGAACATGCTTTTACACTGATTACAATGCTCATCTTATAACTACATATGCTATAATAATGATTACAATGTTCATCTTGTAATGAAATATGCTAATATAATGATTGCAATATTCATTTTGCAACTAGGCATGCTATTATATTGATTATAATGATGATTTTGTAACAGTTGACGCTATTATAATGATTACAATGTTCACCTTGTAACTGAGCATGCTATTATAATGATTTAAATGTTCACCTTGTCACTGAACGTGCTATTATAACAATTTTAATGTTCATTTTGTAACTGAACACAGTATTAGGTTATTATAATGTTCATCTTGTAACTGAATATGCTATTATAATGATTGCAATGTTTATCTTGGCACTGAACATTCTCTTATAATGGTTTCAATGTTCATTTTGTAACTGAACACGCTATTAAATTATTACAATGTTCATCCTGTAACTGAACATGCTATTATAATGATTACAATGTTCATATTGTAACTGAGCACCCTATTATAATGATTACAATGTTCATCTTGTACCTAAATATGCTATTGTAATGATTACAATGTCCATTTTGCAACTGAGCATGCTTGTATTCTAATTACAATGTTCACCTTGCAACTGATGATGTTTTTATAATGATTACAATGTTCATCTTGTAACTGAACATGCTATTATGTCGATTACAATGTTCACTTTGTAACTGAACATGCTATTACAATGATTACAATGTTCATCTTGTAACTAAACATGCTATTATGTCGATTACAATGTTCACTTTGTAACTGAACATGCTATTACAATGATTACAATGTTCATCTTGTAACTGAACATGCTATTATGTCGATTACAATCTTCATCTTGCAACTGAGCATGATATTATAATGATTACAATGTTCATCTTGTAATTGAACGTGCTAATATAATGAATACAATGTTCATTTTGTAACTGATGATGTTATTATAATGTTACAATATTCATCTTGTAACTGAATATGCTAATGTAATGATTACAATGTCCATTTTGCAACTGAGCATGCTTTTATACTGATTAAAATGTCCACCTTGTAACTGAACATGCTATTATAATGATTTAAATGTTCATCTAGTAACTGAGCATGTTTTTATAATGATTACAATGTTCACCTTGTAACTGAACATGCTTTTATAATGATTACAATGTTCATCTTGTAATTGAACGTGCTAATATAATGAATACAATGTTTGTTTGTAACTGATGATGTTATTATAATGATTACAATATTCATCTTGTAAGTTAATATGCTAATGTAATGATTACAATGTCCATTTTGCAACTGACAATGCTTTTATACTGATTACAATGTTCACCTTGTCACTGATGATGTTTTTATAATGATTACAATGTTCATCTTGTAACTACATATGCTATAATACTGATTACAATGTTCATCTTGTAATGAAATATGCTAATATAGTAACTGCAATATTAATTTTGTAACTGAGCATGCTATTATATTGATTACAATGATGATTTTGTAACCGTTGACGCTATTATAATGATTACAATATTAATTTTGTAACTGAGCATGCTATTATACTGATTACAATGTTCATCTTGTAACTGAACATGCTATTATAATGATTACAATGTTCATGTTGTAACTGAACATGCCATTATACTGATAACAATGTTCATCTTGTAACTGGGCATACTAGTATAATGATTACAATGTTCATTTTGTAACTAAACATGCTATTATGTCGATTACAATGTTCACTTTGTAACTGAATATGCTATTATATTGATTACAATGTTCATCTTGTAACTGAACATCCTAATATAATGATTACAATGTTCATCTGGTAACTGAGTGAGTGCTTGGGTCTTAACGTCGTTCTCTCTGGTAACTGAACATGTTATTATAATGATTACAATGTTCATCTTGTAACTGAGCATACTAGTATAATGATTACATTGTTAATTTTGTAACTGAGCATGCTATTATACTGATTACAATGTTCATCTTGTAATTGAGCATGCTATTATAATGATTACAATGTTTATGTTGTTACTGAACATGCTATTATACTGATAACAATGTTCATCTTGTAACTAAGCATGATATTATAATAATTACAATGTTCATTTAGTAAGTGAAGATGCTTTTATAATAATTACAATGTTCATCTTGTAACTGAACGTCCTAATATGATGATTACAATGATCATCTTGTAAGTAAACATGTTATTATAATGATTACAATGTTCACCTTGTAAATGAACATGCCATTACAATAACTAAAATATTTATCTTGTAACTGAACATGCTATTATATCAATTACAATCCTCACGTTTCAACTAATCGTGCTAATATAATGATTACAATGTTTATCTTGTAACTGAAGATGCTATTATAATAATTACAAAGGGTGTCTTGTAACTGAACGTGCTATTCTAGTAATTACAATAATCACCTCGTAACTGAACATGCTATTATAATGATTACAATGTTCACCATGTCACTGAAAGTGATATTATAATAGTTTTAATGTTCATTTTGTAACTGAACACGGTATTAGGTCATTGCAATGTTCATCCTGTAACCGAATATGCTATAATACTGATTACAATGTTCATCTTGTAACTGAGCATGCTATTACAATGATTACAGTGTTCATCTTGTAACTGACCATGCTGTTATTATGATTACAATGTTCATCTTGTAACTGAACATGCTAAAATAATGATTACAATGTTCATTTTGCAACAGAACATGCTTTTATACTGATTACAATGCTCATCTTATAACTACATATGCTATAATAATGATTACAATGTTCATCTTGTAATGAAATATGCTAATATAATAATTGCAATATTCATTTTGTAACTAGGCATGCTATTATATTGATTACAATGATGATTTTGTAACAGTTGACGCTATTATAATGATTACAATGTTCACCTTGTAACTGAGCATGCTATTAAAATGATTTAAATGTTCACCTTGTCACTGAACGTGCTATTATCACAATTTTAATGTTCATTTTGTAACTGAACACAGTATTAGGTTATTATAATGTTCATCTTGTAACTGAATATGCTATTATAATGATTGCAATGTTTATCTTGGCACTGAACATTCTCTTATAATGGTTTCAATGTTCATTTTGTAACTGAACACGCTATTAAATTATTACAATGTTCATATTGTAACTGAGCACGATATTGTAATGATTACAATGTTCACCTTGTAACTGAGCACATTATTATAATGATTACAACATCATCTTGTACCTGAATATGCTATTGTAATGATTACAATGTCCATTTTGCAACTGAGCATGCTTGTATACTGATTACAATGTTCACCTTGCAACTGATGATGTTTTTATAATGATTACAATGTTCATCTGGTAACTGAACATGCAATTATAAGGATTACAATGTTCACTTTGTAACTGAACATGCTATTACAATGATTACAATGTTCATCTTGTAACTGAACATGCTATTATGTCGATTACAATATTCATCTTGCAACTGAGCATGATATTATAATGATTACAATGATCATCTTGTAATTGAACGTGCTAATATAATGAATACAATGTTCATTTTGTAACTGATGATGTTATTATAATGATTACAATATTCATCTTGTAACTGAATATGCTAATGTAATAATTATAATGTCCATTCTCCAACTGAGCATGCTTTTATACTGATTACAATGTCCACCTTGTAACTGAACATGCTATTATAATGACTTCAATGTTAATCTTGTAACTGAGCATGTTTTTATAATGATTACAATGTTCACCTTGCAACTAAACATGCTTTTATAATGATTACAATGTTCATCTTGTAATTGAACGTGCTAATATAATGAATACAATGTTTATTTTGTAACTGATGATGTTATTATAATGATTACAATATTCATCTTGTAAGTGAATATGCTAATGTAATGATTACAATGTCCATTTTGCAACTGAGCATGCTTTTATACTGATTACAATGTTCACCTTGTAACTGATGATGTTTTTATAATGATTACAATGTTCATCTTGTAACTGAGCACTCTATTGTAATGATTACAATGTTCACCTTGTAACTGAGCACATTATTATAATGATTACAATGTTCATCATGTAACTGAATATGCTATTGTAATGATTACACTGTCCATTTTGCAACTGAGCATGCTTGTATACTGATAACAATGTTCACCTTGCAACTGATGATGATTTTATAATGATTACAATGTTCATCTTGTAACTGAACATGCAATTATAAGGATTACAATGTTCACTTTGTAACTGAACATGCTATTACAATGATTACAATGTTCATCTTGTAACTGAACATGCTATTATGTCGATTACAATCTTCATCTTGAAACTGAGCATGATATTATAATGATTACAATGTTCATCTTGTAGTTTAACGTGCTAATATAATGAATACAATGTTCATTTTGTAACTGATGATGTTATTATAATAATTACAATGTTCATCTTTTAAGTGAATATGCTAATGTAATGATTACAATGTCCATTTTGCAACTGAGCATGCTTTTATACTGATTACAATGTCCACCTTGTAACTGAACATGCTATTATAATGATTACAATGTTCATCTTGTAACTGAGCATGTTTTTATAATGATTACAATGTTCACCTTGCAACTGAACATGCTGTTTATAATGATTACAATGTTCATCTTGTAATTGAACGTGCTAATATAATGAATACAATGTTTATTTTGTAACTGATGATGTTATTATAATGATTACAATATTCATCTTGTAAGTGAATATGATTATAATGATTACAATGTCCATTTTGCAACTGAGTATGCTTTTATACTGATTACAATGTTCACCTTGTAACTGATGATGTTTTTAAAATGATTACAATGTTTATCTTGTAACTACATATGCTATAATAATGATTACAATGTTCATCTTGTAATGAAATATGCTAATATAATAATTGCAATATTCATTTTGTAACTGAGCATACTATTATATTGATTACAATGATGATTTTGTAACAGTTGACGCTAATATAATAATTACAATGTTTACTTTGTAACTGAACATGCTATTACAATGATTACAATGTTTATCTTGTAACTGAACATGCTATTATGTCGATTACAATCTTCATCTTTTAACTGAAAATGATATTTTAATGATTACAATGTTTATCATGCAACTGAGCATGCTTTTGTAATGATTACAATGTTCACTTCGTAACTGAACATGATATTATACCTTTTACAATGTTCATCTTGTAACTGGGCATGTTTTTTTAATGATTACAATGATCATCTTGTAACTGAGCACGCTATTGTAATGATTCCAATGTTCACCTTGTAACGGAGCACATTATTATAATGATTACAATGTTCATCTTGTAACTGAATATGCTATTGTAATGATTACAATGTCCATTTTGCAACTGAGCATGCTTGTATACTAATTACAATGTTCACTTTGTAACTGAACATGCTATTACAATGATTACAATGTTCATCTTGTAACTGAACATGCTATTATCTCGATTACAATCTTCATCTTGCAACTGAGCATGATATTATAATGATTACAATGTTCATCTTGTAACTGAACATGCTAATGTAATGATTACAATGTCCATTTTGCAACTGAGCATGGTTTTACACTGATTACAATGTCCACCTTGTAACTGATGATGTTTTTATAATGATTACAGTGTTCATCTTGTAACTACATATGCTATAATAATGATTACAATGTTCATCTTGTTATGAAATATGCTAATATAATGATTGCAATATTCATTTTGTAACTGTGCATGCTATTATATTGATTACAATGATGATTTTGTAACCGTTAAGGCTATTATAATGATTACAATGTTTACTTTGTAACTGAACATGCTATTACAATGATTACAATGTTCATCATGCAACTAAACATGCTATTATGTCGATTACAATTTTCATCTTGTAACTGAAAATGATATTATAATGATTACAATGTTTATCTTGCAACTGAGCATGCTATTATAATGATTATAATGTTCACTTCGTAACTGAACATGCTATTTTAACTTTTACAATGTTCATCTTGTAACCGTTGACGCTATTATAATGATTACAATGTTCACCTTGTAACTGAGCATGCTATTATAATAATTTTAATGATCATTTTGTCACTGAACGTGCTATTTTAATAATTTTAATGTTCATTTTGTAAATGAACACGGTATTAGGTTATTATAATGTTCATCTTGTAACTGAATATGCTATTATAATGATTACAATGTTTATCTTGCCACTGAACATTCTATTATAATGATTTCAATGTTCATTTTGTATCTGAACACGCTATTTTAACTTTTACAATGTTTATCTTGCCGCTGAACATTCTATTATAATGATTTCAATGTTCATTTTGTATCTGAACACGCTATTTTAATTTTTACAATGTTCATCTTGTAACCGTTGACGCTATTATAATGATTACAATGTTCACCTTGTAACTGAGCATGCTATTATAATAATTTTAATGATCATTTTGTCACTGAACGTGCTATTTTAATAATTTTAATGTTCATTTTGTAAATGAACACGGTATTAGGTTATTATAATGTTCATCTTGTAACTGAATATGCTATTATAATGATTACAATGTTCATCTTGCCAATGAACATTCTATTATAATGATTTCAATGTTCATTTTGTAACTGAACACGCTATTAAATTATTACAATGGTAATCTAGTAACTGAACATGCTATTACAATGATTACAGTGTTCGTCTTGTAACTGACCATGCTGTTATTATGATTACAATGTTCATCTTGTAACTGAACATGCTAAAATAATAATTTTAATGTTCATTTTGTAAATGAACACGGTATTAGGTTATTATAATGTTCATCTTGTAACTGAATATGCTATTATAATGATTACAATGTTCATCTTGCCAATGAACATTCTATTATAATGATTTCAATGTTCATTTTGTAACTGAACACGCTATTAAATTATTACAATGGTAATCTAGTAACTGAACATGCTATTACAATGATTACAGTGTTCATCTTGTAACTGACCATGCTGTTATTATGATTACAATGTTCATCTTGTAACTGAACATGCTAAAATAATGATTACAATGTTCATTTTGCAACAGAACATGCTTTTATACTGATTACAATGCTCATCTTATAACTACATATGCTATAATAATGATTACAATGTTCATCTTGTAATGAAATATGCTAATATAATGATTGCAATATTCATTTTGCAACTAGGCATGCTATTATATTGATTATAATGATGATTTTGTAACAGTTGACGCTATTATAATGATTACAATGTTCACCTTGTAACTGAGCATGCTATTATAATGATTTAAATGTTCACCTTGTCACTGAACGTGCTATTATCACAATTTTAATGTTCATTTTGTAACTGAACACAGTATTAGGTTATTATAATGTTCATCTTGTAACTGAATATGCTATTATAATGATTGCAATGTTTATCTTGGCACTGAACATTCTCTTATAATGGTTTCAATGTTCATTTTGTAACTGAACACGCTATTAAATTTTTACAATGTTCATATTGTAACTGAGCACGATATTGTAATGATTACAATGTTCACCTTGTAACTGAGCACATTATTATAATGATTACAACATCATCTTGTACCTGAATATGCTATTGTAATGATTACAATGTCCATTTTGCAACTGAGCATGCTTGTATACTGATTACAATGTTCACCTTGCAACTGATGATGTTTTTATAATGATTACAATGTTCATCTGGTAACTGAACATGCAATTATAAGGATTACAATGTTCACTTTGTAACTGAACATGCTATTACAATGATTACAATGTTCATCTTGTAACTGAACATGCTATTATGTCGATTACAATATTCATCTTGCAACTGAGCATGATATTATAATGATTACAATGATCATCTTGTAATTGAACGTGCTAATATAATGAATACAATGTTCATTTTGTAACTGATGATGTTATTATAATGATTACAATATTCATCTTGTAACTGAATATGCTAATGTAATAATTATAATGTCCATTCTCCAACTGAGCATGCTTTTATACTGATTACAATGTCCACCTTGTAACTGAACATGCTATTATAATGACTTCAATGTTAATCTTGTAACTGAGCATGTTTTTATAATGATTACAATGTTCACCTTGCAACTAAACATGCTTTTATAATGATTACAATGTTCATCTTGTAATTGAACGTGCTAATATAATGAATACAATGTTTATTTTGTAACTGATGATGTTATTATAATGATTACAATATTCATCTTGTAAGTGAATATGCTAATGTAATGATTACAATGTCCATTTTGCAACTGAGCATGCTTTTATACTGATTACAATGTTCACCTTGTAACTGATGATGTTTTTATAATGATTACAATGTTCATCTTGTAACTGAGCACTCTATTGTAATGATTACAATGTTCACCTTGTAACTGAGCACATTATTATAATGATTACAATGTTCATCATGTAACTGAATATGCTATTGTAATGATTACACTGTCCATTTTGCAACTGAGCATGCTTGTATACTGATAACAATGTTCACCTTGCAACTGATGATGATTTTATAATGATTACAATGTTCATCTTGTAACTGAACATGCAATTATAAGGATTACAATGTTCACTTTGTAACTGAACATGCTATTACAATGATTACAATGTTCATCTTGTAACTGAACATGCTATTATGTCGATTACAATCTTCATCTTGAAACTGAGCATGATATTATAATGATTACAATGTTCATCTTGTAGTTTAACGTGCTAATATAATGAATACAATGTTCATTTTGTAACTGATGATGTTATTATAATAATTACAATGTTCATCTTTTAAGTGAATATGCTAATGTAATGATTACAATGTCCATTTTGCAACTGAGCATGCTTTTATACTGATTACAATGTCCACCTTGTAACTGAACATGCTATTATAATGATTACAATGTTCATCTTGTAACTGAGCATGTTTTTATAATGATTACAATGTTCACCTTGCAACTGAACATGCTGTTTATAATGATTACAATGTTCATCTTGTAATTGAACGTGCTAATATAATGAATACAATGTTTATTTTGTAACTGATGATGTTATTATAATGATTACAATATTCATCTTGTAAGTGAATATGATTATAATGATTACAATGTCCATTTTGCAACTGAGTATGCTTTTATACTGATTACAATGTTCACCTTGTAACTGATGATGTTTTTAAAATGATTACAATGTTTATCTTGTAACTACATATGCTATAATAATGATTGCAATGTTCATCTTGTAATGAAATATGCTAATATAATAATTGCAATATTCATTTTGTAACTGAGCATACTATTATATTGATTACAATGATGATTTTGTAACAGTTGACGCTAATATAATAATTACAATGTTTACTTTGTAACTGAACATGCTATTACAATGATTACAATGTTTATCTTGTAACTGAACATGCTATTATGTCGATTACAATCTTCATCTTTTAACTGAAAATGATAATTTAATGATTACAATGTTTATCATGCAACTGAGCATGCTTTTGTAATGATTACAATGTTCACTTCGTAACTGAACATGATATTATACCTTTTACAATGTTCATCTTGTAACTGGGCATGTTTTTTTAATGATTACAATGATCATCTTGTAACTGAGCACGCTATTGTAATGATTCCAATGTTCACCTTGTAACGGAGCACATTATTATAATGATTACAATGTTCATCTTGTAACTGAATATGCTATTGTAATGATTACAATGTCCATTTTGCAACTGAGCATGCTTGTATACTAATTACAATGTTCACTTTGTAACTGAACATGCTATTACAATGATTACAATGTTCATCTTGTAACTGAACATGCTATTATCTCGATTACAATCTTCATCTTGCAACTGAGCATGATATTATAATGATTACAATGTTCATCTTGTAACTGAACTTGCTAATGTAATGATTACAATGTCCATTTTGCAACTGAGCATGGTTTTACACTGATTACAATGTCCACCTTGTAACTGATGATGTTTTTATAATGATTACAGTGTTCATCTTGTAACTACATATGCTATAATAATGATTACAATGTTCATCTTGTTGTGAAATATGCTAATATAATGATTGCAATATTCATTTTGTAACTGTGCATGCTATTATATTGATTACAATGATGATTTTGTAACCGTTAAGGCTATTATAATGATTACAATGTTTACTTTGTAACTGAACATGCTATTACAATGATTACAATGTTCATCATGCAACTAAACATGCTATTTTGTCGATTACAATTTTCATCTTGTAACTGAAAATGATATTATAATGATTACAATGTTTATCTTGCAACTGAGCATGCTATTATAATGATTATAATGTTCACTTCGTAACTGAACATGCTATTTTAACTTTTACAATGTTCATCTTGTAACCGTTGACGCTATTATAATGATTACAATGTTCACCTTGTAACTGAGCATGCTATTATAATAATTTTAATGATCATTTTGTCACTGAACGTGCTATTTTAATAATTTTAATGTTCATTTTGTAAATGAACACGGTATTAGGTTATTATAATGTTCATCTTGTAACTGAATATGCTATTATAATGATTACAATGTTCATCTTGCCAATGAACATTCTATTATAATGATTTCAATGTTCATTTTGTAACTGAACACGCTATTAAATTATTACAATGGTAATCTAGTAACTGAACATGCTATTATAATGATTACAATGTTCATCTTGTAACTGAACACGCTATTGTAATAATTACAATGTTCACCTTGTAACTGAGCCCATTTTTATAATGATTACAATGTTCATCTTGCAACTGAATATGCTATTGTAATAATTACAATGTCCATTTTGCAACTGAGCATGCTTGTATACTGATTACAATGTTCACCTTGCAACTGATGATGTTTTTATAATGATTACAATGTTCATCTTGTAACTGAACATGCAATTATAAGGATTACAATGTTCACTTTGTAACTGAACATGCTATTACAATGATTACAATGTTCATCTTGTAACTGAACATGCTATTATGTCGATTACAATCTTCATCTTGCAACTGAGCATGATATTATAATGACTACAATGTTCATCTTGTAATTGGACGTGCTAATATATAAAATACAATGTTCATTTTGTAACTGATGATGTTATTATAATGATTACAATGTTCATCTTGTAACTGAGCATGTCTTTATAATGATTACAATGTTCACCTTGTAACTGAACATGCTTTTACAATGATTACAATGTTCATCTTGTAATTGAACGTGCTAAAATAATGAATACAATGTACATTTTGTAACTGATGATGTTATTATAATGATTACAATGTTCATCTTGTAAGTGAATATGCTAATGTAATAATTACAGTGTCCATTTTGCAACTGAGCAGGCTTTTATACTGATTACAATGTTCACCTTGTAACTGATGATGTTTTATAATGATTACAATGTTCATCTTGTAACTGAACATGCTTTTATAATGATTACAATGTTCATTTTGTAAATAAACGTGCTAGTATAATGAATACAATGTTTTTTTGTAACTGATGATGTTATTATAATGATTACAATATTCATCTTGTGAGTGAATATGCTAATGTAATGATTACAATGTACATTTTGCAACTGAGCATGCTTTTATACTGATTACAATTTTCACCTTGTAACTGATGATGTTTTTATAATGATTACAATGTTCATCTTGTAACTACATATGCTATAATAGTGATTACAATGTTCATCTTGTAATGAAATATGCTAATATAATAATTGCAATATTCATTTTGTAACTGAGCATGCTATTATATTAATTACAATGATGATTTTGTAACCGTTGACGCTATTTTAATGATTACAATGTTTACTTTGTAACTGAACATGCTATTACAATGATTACAATCTTTATCTTGTATTTTAACATGCTATTATGTCGATTACAATGTTCATCTTGTAACTGAAAATGATATTATAATGATTACAATGTTTATCTTGCAACTGAGCATGCTATTATAATGATTACAATGTTCTCTTCGTAACTGAACATGCTATTATAACTATTACAATGTTCATCTTGTAACTGGGCATGTTTTTATAATGATTACAATGTTCATCTTGTAACTGAGCACGCTATTGTAATGATTCCAATGTTCACCTTGTAACTGAGCACATTAATATAATGATTACAATGTTCATCTGGTAATTGAACGTGCTAATATAATGAATACAATGTTCATTTTGTAACTGATGATGTCATTTTAATGATTACAATATTCATCTTGTAACTGAATATGCTAATGTAATGATTACAATGTCCATTTTGCAACTGAGCATGCTTTTATACTGATTACAATGTCCACCTTGTAACTGAACATGGTATTATAATGATTACAATGTTCATCTTGTAACTGAGCATGTTTTTATAATGATTACAATGTTCACCTTTTAACTGAACATGCTATTTTAATGATGACAATGTTCATTTTGTAACTGAACATGCTATTATGTCGATTACAATCTTCATCTTGTAACTGAAAATGATATTATAATGATTACAATGTTTATCTTGCAACTGAGCATGCTATTATATGGATTACAATGTTCACTTCGTAACTGAACATGCTATTATAACTATTACAATGTTCATCTTGTAACAGGGCATGTTTTTATAATGATTACAATGTTCACCTTGTAACTGAGCACGCTATTGTAATGATTACAATGTTCACCTTGTAACTGACCACATTATTATAATAATTACAATGTTCATCTTGTAATTGAACGTGCTATTATAATGATTACAATGTTCATCTTGTAACTGAACATGCTATTATGATTACAATTTTCATCTTGTAACTGAGCTTTCTATTGTAATGATTACAATGTTTACCTTGTAACTGAGCGTGCTAATATAATGATTACAATGTTCACCTTGTAACTGAGCATGCTAATATAATGATTACAATGTTTATCTTGTAACTGAGCATGCTATTATAAAACACGAGTCTCTTTAACTGGATTTAGTCTATTTCAGCTGAGGGGAAAAATGAAAGATTTAGTCTGGATAATGTGTGGGGATAAGATGAGCATTTTAGCGTGTATTAGGTCCAAACTGCATCTTTGTACCGTTGATCGTTGAGAAGAAATAGAAGGCATTTCTCAATATTGGCACTTAAAAGATGGTGCCAGCTAGGAAATCAGCTCTAACCCCAGTGTTCCATGTGGGATTACAGAGAACACTTGGCCCCGCAGCTTTTATGATCGTTTCTCTTTTCAGTCATTATAGCAAGGTTTCTCAACAATCGACAAAAAAATATGAAAATAAATCAGCAGAGAACTATCTGCAATCCGTGGTATCCCGTGCCTTGACAGGTGTAAGGCAACCTGATTTTTAAGTAACACCGCGCAGTGATTGCTTTCAACCTTTGAATCTTTCTTTCATACTTGCATTACAATGTGACGTCAAACCCAATCATCCAGTCATTCGGTGATTACTGTTACACAACAATTGAATCAAACCTTTCAGGTGTCATTTCAAGAGATCTAAAACGCTATCTAGTTAGCAACAAAGGCTTCAAAGGCTTAATTTGTGCTCTTGTGTACACAGTGCTTATTAGTACACGGACCCTGTCTGTGGAATTTTGTGTATATGTCGTCATACACTCAGTTATACTGTGGACTTTCGCTCTTGTAAATATTGCCTCTGTGCATTTTTCAGCATTGTGTAAGTACTTTAGTATTTGTATAGATATTGCTATCATTTCTTGTTAAACTTAAGTATTTTAGCTCTTGTAAAAGTATTGTTATCTGTTCCTGTTAAATGTAATAAATTGTTGAAAAATAAAATCTGCTGGTTTTGGTTACTTTTTTGTGCGGCTAAACTGTCGTGTATTTCGAACAAGCCATCTCTTTATAATACAGACAGTTTGGGTCGTAACATTATTTATTTATTTATTTGGTGTACTGGGGGAAACCCACGACTACCCGCAGGTTGCCAGAAGACCTCCTCATGGACGGCAAAAAGAGGAAGCCAGCCTGAGCTGGACTTGAACTCACAGCGACCGCATCGGTTGGAAGCCCATTGCAGGGCGATGGCGTGCTGACCCCCTCGGTAACTGAGGCCCTCCTCAAACAAAAATTAAATAAGTAAGTAAAATGTAAAACGTTGTGAGGCCGATAGAAAATCATGTGTTTCTCTAACTGATTTCACTCCAATTTATTCTTTCATCCAGCGTGTTGACAGAGTCAGTGGAATTCGGATGTTTAAATGGTTTCAAGCAACGAAGTATCATTACTTCAAGATATTAATATAACCTGAAGTCAGGCAGCTTCTAAACCTGGATCACTGTGTTTTCCTGAATCGTTGATTAAATCAATTAACACCATACTGAATCTCTGTTGCACCGTAAACACCATCCTGAATCTCTGCTGCACAGTAAATACCATCCTGAAACTCTGCTACACAGTAAGCACCATCCTGAATCTCTGCTGCACAGTAAACACCGTCAGGAATTTTACACTGACTGCGATCAGATAGCATTTTTCTGTATAGACATGTATGTCGCTGTGCAACTGAGTGAGTGAGTGAGTGCTTGGGGTTTAACGTCGTACTCAACAATTTTTCAGTCATATGACGACGAAGGAATCATTAGGGTGCATGCACGTGTAATGTGCCTCCTTGTTGCAGGAGGACGGATTTTCACCGCTCTTTTATTTAGTGCTGCATCACTGAGACGACTTACCGAAGGCAAGTAAGCCGCCCCGCCCGAGCCATTATACTGAAACGGGTCAACCAGTCGTTGCACTATCCCCTTCATGCTGAACGCCAAACGAGGAAGTTACAACTTCCTCTTTTAAAGTCTTAGGTGTGACTCGACCAAGGATTGATCCTGGATCTACCGGTCCCGAAGCGGACGCTCTACCAACTGTGCTATCCGGGCCGGTCTGTGCAACTGACGATCAGATAACATTTATTTGTAAAGACATGTATGTCTCTGCGCCATTTACTGTACCTATGTCTTTCACTTCAGGCAAACCTTAGTCCTCCCATACATAACCCCACCTGACAAGGCTCCTACTCAGGCTATTTTATTTCCTAGTGAAAGGAAGGCTTTAAGCATACATGTTTGTACATATAATATTAGTGGTGCGAGTTTTCAGTAATCCACAATTAACATATAACAGACCTATCAAAACCCTCACAGAATCCAAACGAAGTCCACCGTAAGCACTCTGGAAAAAACATATTAGGAGCTCAAGTACGTCTATATCGCATTTTTTATTTCATTTCTAACATGATGAGATCACAGAGCTGTTACATTTATCTGTCAAAACCGTTAGTTTAATAAGGTACATATTTGTCCTGAAAGAAAGAGACAAAGTTATTGATCTCATTAACGTACGTGTACCTGCCGACGAGCATGAGTTACCATTGTCAGCAAGACTAGTCCCGATATAGAAGAACCGTAGAGAAACCATCAAAGAATTGGGGTCGAATTTTCTGATCTTATTGCAGTCAGATTAATTTCACAGATATCGTATTCTACACATTTGGCCCATTGCCAGTACGCTGCAAATAGGGGTGCGAAACAATGCATGTATTTTTCATTGAGGAATGAAGAAAATGGTTTTAAAAAAGGACAAACATAAGTTCTCTTAAATGTGCATACCTGTAGTTTCCGTTTTAAAAGGCTAAACAAAGGGCCACTTGACTTAAGAACATGCCTATTACAATATTACATGTAATTAACTTAAATACGATATGATGGCGTTTAGTTAAACTAAGGTGAATATACCAGAGTTTGGAAGCGATTTATTCTAAAAATAATTCTTACAATGTTCATCTGGTAACTGAACATGCTATTATAATGATTACAATGTTCATCTTGTAACTGAGCATGCTATTATACTGATTACAATGTTCATCTTGTAACTGGGCATACTAGTATAATGATTACAATGTTCATTTTGTAACTGAATATGCTATTATATTGATTACAATGTTCATCTTGTAACTGAACGTCCTAATATAATGATTACAATGTTCATCTGGTAACTGAGTGAGTGCTTGGGTTTTAACGTCGTTCTCTCTGGTAACTGAACATGTTATTATAATGATTACAATGTTCATCTTGTAACTGAGCATACTAGTATAATGATTACATTGTTAAATTTGTAACTGAGCATGCTATTATACTGATTACAATGTTCATCTTGTAATTGAGCATGCTATTATAATGATTACAATGTTTATGTTGTAACTGAACATGCTATTATACTGATAACAATGTTCATCTTGTAACTAAGCATGATATTATAATAATTACAATGTTCATTTTGTAACTGAACATGCTATTATAATGATTACAATGTTCATCTTGTAACTGAACGTCCTAATATAATGATTACAATGTTCATCTTGTAAGTGAACATGTTATTATAATGATTACAATGTTCACCTTGTAAATGAAAATGCCATTACAATAATTACAATATTTATCTTGTAGCAGAACATGCTATTATATCGATTACAATCCTCACGTTTTAACTAAATGTGCTAAAATAATGATTACAATGTTTATCTTGTAACTGAAGATGCTATTATAATAATTACAAAGGGTGTCTTGTAACTGACCATGCTATTATAGTAATTACAAAAATCACCTTGTAACTGAACATGCTATTATAATGATTACAATGTTCACCATGTCACTGAAAGTGATATTATAATAGTTTTAATGTTCATTTTGTAACTGAACACGGTATTAGGTTATTGCAATGTTCATCCTGTAACCGAATATGCTATTATAATGATTACAATGTTCATCTTGTAACTGAGCATGCTATTACAATGATTACAATGTTCATCCTGTAACTGACCATGCTGTTATTATGATTACAATGTTTATCTTGTAACTGAACAGGCTAATATAATGATTACAATGTTCATTTTGCAACTGAACATGCTTTTTACTGATTACAATGTTCATCTTGTAACTACATATGCTATAATAACGATTACAATGTTCATCTTGTAATGAAATATGCTAATATAATGATTGCAATATTCATTTTGTAACTGAGCATGATATTATAGTGATTACAATAATGATTTTGTAACCGTTGACGCTATTATAATGATTACAATGTTCACCTTGTAACTGAGCATGCTAATATAATGATTTAAATGTTCACCTTGTCACTGAACGTGCTATTATAATAATTTTAATGTTCATTTTGTAACTGAACACGGTATTAGGTTATTATAATGTTCATCTTGTAACTGAATATGCTATTATAATGATTGCAATGTTCATCTTGGCACTGAACATTCTATTATAATGATTTCAATGTTCATTTTGTAACTGAACACGCTATTAAATTATTACAATGTTCATCCTGTAACTGAACATGCTATTAAAATGATTACAATGTTCATCTTGTAACTGAGCACGCTATTGCAATGATTACAATGTTCACCTTGTAACTGAGCACATTATTATATTGATTACAATGTTCATCTTGTAACTAAATATGCTATTGTAATGATTACAATGTCCATTTTGCAACTGAGCATGCTTGTATAGTGATTACAATGTTCACCTTGCAACTGATGATGTTTTTATAATGATTACAATGTTCATCTTGTAATTGAACGTGCTAATAAAATGAATACAATGTTCATTTTGTAACTGATGATGTTATTATAATGATTACAATATTCATCTTGTAACTGAATATGCTAATGTAATGATTACAATGTCCATTTTGCAACTGAGCATGCTTTTATACTGATTACAATGTCCACCTTGTAACTGAACATGCTATTATAATGATTTCAATGTTCATCTTGTAACTGAATATGCTATTATAATGATTGCAATGTTCATCTTGGCACTGAACATTCTATTATAATGATTTCAATGTTCATTTTGTAACTGAACACGCTATTAAATTATTACAATGTTCATCCTGTAACTGAACATGCTATTAAAATGATTACAATGTTCATCTTGTAACTGAGCACGCTATTGTAATGATTACAATGTTCACCTTGTAACTGAGCACATTATTATATTGATTACAATGTTCATCTTGTAACTAAATATGCTATTGTAATGATTACAATGTCCATTTTGCAACTGAGCATGCTTGTATAGTGATTACAATGTTCACCTTGCAACTGATGACGCTCTTATAATGATTACAATGTTTACTTTGTAATTGAACGTGCTAATATAATGTATACAATGTTCATTTTGTAACTGATGATGTTATTATAATTATTACAGAATTCATCTTGTAACTGAATATGCTAATGTAATGATTACAATGTCCATTTTGCAACTGAGCATGCTTTTATACTGATTACAATGTCCACCTTGTAACTGAACATGCTATTATAATGATTTCAATGTTCATCTTGTAACTGAACATGTTTTTATAATGATTACAATGTTCACCTTGTAACTGAACACGCTTTTATAATGATTACAATGTTCATCTTGTAATTGAACGTGCTAATATAATGAATACAATGTTCATTTTGTAACTGATGATGTTATTATAATGATTAAAATATTCATCTTGTAACTGAATATGTTAATGTAATGATTATAATGTCTATTTTGCAACTGAGCATGCTTTTATACTGATTACAATGTCCACCTTGTAACTGAACATGCTATTATAATGATTTCAATGTTCATCTTGTAACTGAGCATGTTTTTATAATGATTACAATGTTCACCTTGCAACTGATGATGTTTTTATATTGATTACAATGTTCACCTTGTAACTGAACATGCTTTTATAATGATTACAATATTCATCTTGTAATTGAACGTGCTAATATAATGAATACAATGTTTATTTTGTAACTGATGATGTTATTATAATGATTACAATATTCATCTTGTAAATGAATATGCTAATCTAATGATTACAATGTCTATTTTGCAACTGAGCATGCTTTTATACTGATTACAATGTTCACCTTGTAACTGATGATGTTTTTATAATGATTACAATGTTCATCTTGTAACTACATATGCTATAATAATGATTACATTGTTCATCTTGTAAAATAATATGCTAATATAATGATTGCAATATTCATTTTGTAACTGAGCATGCTATTTTTTGATTACAATGATGATTTCGTAACAGTTGACGCTATTATAATGATTACAATGTTTACTTTGTAACTGAACATGCTATTACAATGATTACAATGTTCATCTTGTAACTAAACATGCTATTATGTCGGTTACAATCTTCATCTTGTAACTGAAAAGGATATTAAGATGCTAACAATGTTTATCTTGCAACTGAGCATGCTATTATAATGATTACAATGTTCACTTCGTAACTGAACATGCTAATTTAACTATTACAATGTTCATCTTGTAACTGGGCATGTTTTTATAATGATTACAATGTTCATCTTGTAACTGAGCAGGCTATTGTAATGATGACAATGTTCACCTTGTAACTGAGCACATTATTATAATGATTACAATGTTCATCTTGTAACTGAATATGCTATTGTAATCATTACAATGTCCATTTTGCAACTGAGCATGCTTGTATACTGATTACAATGTTCACCTTGCAACTGATGATGTTTTTATAATGATTACAATGTTCATCTTGTAACTGAACATGCAATTATAAGGATTATAATGTTCACTTTGTAACTGAACATGCTATTATAATGATTACAATGTTCATCTTTTAAAAAAACATGCTATTATGTCGATTACAATTTTCATCTTGCAACTGAGCATGATATTATAATGATTACAATGTTCATCTTGTAATTGAACGTGCTAATATAATGAATACAATGTTCATTTTGTAACTGATGATGTTATTTTAATGATTACAGTATTCATCTTGTAACTGAATATGCTAATGTAATGATTACAATGTCCATTTTGCAACTGAGCATGCTTTTATACTGATTACAATGTTCACCTTGTAACTGATGATGTTTTTATAAGGATTACAATGTTCATCTTGTAAATACATATGCTATAATAATGATTACAATGTTCATCTTGTAACTGAATATGCTATTGTAATGATTACAATGTCCATTTTGCAACTGAGCATGCTTGTATACTGATTACAATGTTCACCTTGCAACTGATGATGTTTTTATAATGATTACAATGTTCACTTTGTAACTGAACATGCTATTACAATGATTACAATGTTCATCTTGTAACTGAACATGCTATTATGTCGATTACAATCTTCATCTTGCATCTGAGCATGATATTATAATGATTACAATGTTCATCTTGTAATTGAACGTGCTAATATAATGAATACAATCTTCATTTTGTAATTGATGATGTTATTATAATGATTACAATATTCATCTTGTAAGTGAATATGCTAATGTAATGATTACAATGTCCATTTTCCAACTGAGCATGCTTTGATACTGAATACAATGTCCACCTTGTAACTGAACATGCTATTATAATGATTACAATGTTCATCTTGTATCCGAGCATGTTTTTATAATGATACAATGTTCACCTTGTAACTGAACATGCTTTTATAATGATTACAATGTTCATCTTGTAATTGAACGTGCTAATATAATGAATACAATGTTTATTTTGTAACTGATGATGTTATTACAATAATTACAATATTCATCTTGTAAGTGAATATGCTAATGTAATGATTACAATGTCCATTTTGCAACTGAGCATGCTTTTATACTGATTACAATGTTCACCTTGTAACCGATGATTATTTTATAATAATTACAATGTTCATCTTGTAACTACATATGCTATAATATTGATTACAATGTTCATCTTGTAATGATAATATGCTCATATAATGATTGCAATATTCATTTTATAACTGAGCATGCTATTATATTGATTACAATGATGATTTTGTAACCGTTGACGCTATTATAATGATTACAATGTTCACCTTGTAACTGAGCACGCTATTGTAATGATTACAATGTTCACCTTGTAACTGAGCACATTATTATAATGATTACAATGTTCATCTTGTACCTGAATATGCTATTGTAATGATTACAATGTCCATTTTGCAACTGAGCATGCTTGTATAGTGATTACAATGTTCACCTTGCAACTGATGATGTTTTTATAATCATTACAATGTTCATCTTGTAACTGAACATGCAATTATAAAGATTACAATGTTCACTTTGTAACTGAACTTGCTATTACAATGATTACAATGTTCATCTTGTAACTGAACATGCTATTATGTCGATTACAATCTTCATCTTGCATCTGAGCATGATATTATAATGATTACAATGTTCATCTTGTAATTGAACGTGCTAATATGATGAATACAATGTTCATTTTCTAACTGATGATGTTATTAAAATGATTACAATATTCATCTTGTAACTGAATATGCTAATGTAATGATTACAATGTGCATTTTGCAACTGAGCATGCTTTTATACTGATTACAAAGTCCACCTTGTAACTGAACATGCTATTATAATGATTACAATGTTCATCTTGTAACTGAGCATGTTTTTATAATGATTACAATGTTCACCTTGTAACTGAACATGCTATTATAATGATGACAATGTTCATTTTGTAAATGAGCACGCTATTATACTGTTTACAATGTTCATCTTGTAACTGAACATGCTACTACAATGATTACAATGTTCATCTTGTAACTGAACATGCAATTATAATAATTACAATGTTTATCTTGCAACTGAACATGCAATTATAAGGATTATAATGTTCACTTTGTAATTGAACATGCTATTACAATGATTACAATGTTCATCTTGTAACTAAATATGCTATTATGTCGATTACAATCTTCATCTTGCAAGTGAGCATGATATCATAATGATTACAATGTTCATCTTGTAATTGAACGTGCTAATATAATGAATACAATGTTCATTTTGTAACTGATGATGTTATTATAATGATTACAATATTCATCTTGTAAATGAATATGCTAATGTAATGATTACAAAGTCCATTTTGCAACTGAGCATGCTTTTATACTGATTACAATGTCCACCTTGTAACTGAACATGCTTTTATAATGATTACAATGTTCCTCTTCTAATTGAACGTGCTAATGTAATGAATACAATGTACATTTTGTAACTGATGATGTTATTTTAATGATTACAATGTTCATCTTGTAAGTGAATATGCTAATGTAATGATTACAATGTCCATTTTGCAAATGAGTATGCTTTTATACTGATTACAATGTTCACCTTGAAACTGATGATGTTTTATAATGATTACAATGTTCATCTTGTAACTACATATGCTATAATAATGATTACAATGTTCATCTTGTAATGAAATATGTTAATATAATGATTGAAATATTTATTTTGTAACTGAGCATGCCATTATATTGATTACAATGATGATTTTGTAACCGTTGACGCTCTTATAATGATTACAATGTTTACTTTGTAATTGAACGTGCTAATATAATGTATACAATGTTCATTTTGTAACTGATGATGTTATTATAATTATTACAGAATTCATCTTGTAACTGAATATGCTAATGTAATGATTACAATGTCCATTTTGCAACTGAGCATGCTTTTATACTGATTACAATGTCCACTTTGTAACTGAACATGCTAATATAATGATTACAATGTTCATCTTGTAACTGAGCATGTTTTTATAATGATTACAATGTTCACCTTGTAACTGAACATGCTATTATAGTAATTACAAAAATCACCTTGTAACTGAACATGCTATTATAATGATTACAATGTTCACCATGTCACTGAAAGTGATATTATAATAGTTTTAATGTTTATTTTGTAACTGAACACGGTATTAGGTTATTGCAATGTTCATCCTGTAACCGAATATGCTATTATAATGATTACAATGTTCATCTTGTAACTGAGCATGCTATTACAATGATTACAATGTTCATCTTGTAACTGACCATGCTGTTGTTATGATTACAATGTTTATCTTGTAACTGAACAGGCTAATATAATGATTACAATATTTATTTTGCAACTGAACATGCTTTTTTACTGATTACAATGTTCATCTTGTAACTACATATGCTATAATAATGATTACAATGTTCATCTTGTAATGAAATATGCTAATATAATGATTGCAATATTCATTTTGTAACTGAGCATGATATTATATTAATTACAATAATGATTTTGTAACCGTTGACGCTATTATAATGATTACAATGTTCACCTTGTAACTGAGCATGCTAATATAATGATTTAAATGTTCACCTTGTCACTGAACGTGCTATTATAATAATTTTAATGTTCATTTTGTAACTGAACACGGTATTAGGTTATTATAATGTTCATCTTGTAACTGAATATGCTATTATAATGATTGCAATGTTTATCTTGGCACTGAACATTCTATTATCATGATTTCAATGTTCATTTTGGAACTGAACACGCTATTAAATTATTACAATGTTCATCCTGTAACTAAACATGCTATTATAATGATTACAATGTTCATCTTGTAACTGAGCACGCTATTGCAATGATTACAATGTTCACCTTGTAACTGAGCACATTATTATAATGATGACAATGTTCATCTTGTAACTAAATATGCTATTGTAATGATTACAATGTCCATTTTGCAACTGAGCATGCTTGTATACTAATTACAATGTTCACCTTGCAACTGATGATGTTTTTACAATGATTACAATGTTCATCTTGTAATTGAACATGCTATTACAATGATTACAATGTTCATCTTGTAACTGAACATGCTATTATGTCGATTACAATGTTCATCTTGCAACTGAGCATGATATTATAATGATTACAATGATCATCTTGTAATTGAACGTGCTAATATAATGAATACAATGTTCATTTTGTAACTGATGATGTTATTATAATGATTAAAATATTGATCTTGTAACTGAATATGCTAATGTAATGATTATATTGTCCATTTTGCAACTGAGCATGCTTTTATACTGATTACAATGTCCACCTTGTAACTGAACGTGCTATTATAATGATTTCAATGTTCATCTTGTAACTGAGCATGTTTTTATAATGATTACAATGTTCATCTTGCAACTGATGATGTTTTTATAATGATTACAATGTTCATCTTGTAACTGAACATGTAATTATAAGGATTACAATGTTCACTTTGTAACTGGACATGCTATTACAATGATTACAATGTTCATCTTGTAACTAAACATGCTATTATGTCGATTACAATCTTCATCTTGCAACTGAGCATGATATTATAATGATTACAATGTTCATCTTGTAATTGAACGTGCTAATATAATGAATACAATGTTCATTTTGTAACTGATGATGTTATTATAAAGATTACAATGTTCATCTTGTAATTGAACGTGCTAATATAATGAATACAATGTTCATTTTGTAACTGATGATGTTATTATAATGATTACAATATTCATCTTGTAACTGAATATTCTAATGTAATGATTACAATGTCTATTTTGCAACTGAGCATGCTTTTATACTGATTACAATGTTCACTTTGTAACTGATGATGTTTTTATAATGATTACAATGTTCATCTTGTAACTACATACGCTATAATAATGATTACATTGTTCCTCTTGTAATAAAATATGCTAATATAATGATTGCAATATTCATTTTGTAACTGAGCATGCTATTATATTGATTACAATGATGATTTTGTAACCGTTGACGCTATTATAATGATTACAATGTTTACTTTGTAACTGAACATGCTATTATAATGATTACAATGTTCATCTTGTAACTGAACATGCTATTATGTCGATTACAATCTTCATCTTGTAACTGAAAATGATATTATAATGATAACAATGTTTATCTTGCAACTGAGCATGCTATTATAATGATTACAATGTTCACTTCGTAACTGAACATGCTAATTTAACTATTACAATGTTCATCTTGTAACTGGGCATGTTTTTATAATGATTACAATGTTCACCTTGTAACTGAGCAGGCTATTGTAATGATTACAATGTTCACCTTGTAACTGAGCACATTATTATAATGACTACAATGTTCATCTTGTAACTAAATATGCTTTTGTAATGATTACAATGTCCATTTTGCAACTGAGCATGCTTGTATAGTGATTACAATGTTCACCTTGCAACTGATGATGTTTTTATAATGATTACAATGTTCATCTCGTAACTGAACATGCAATTATAAGGATTACAATGTTCACTTTGTAACTGAACATGCTATTACAATGATTACAATGTTCACTTTGTAACTGAACATGCTATTATAACTATTACAATGTTCATTTTGTAATTGGGCATGTTTTTATAATGATTACAATGTTCATCTTGTAACTGAGCACGCTATTGTAATGATTACAATGTTCATCTTGTAATTGAACGTGCTAATATAATGAATACAATGTTCATTTTGTAACTGATGATGTCATTTTAATGATTACAATATTCATCTTGTAACTGAATATGCTAATGTAATGATTACAATGTCCATTTTGCAACTGAGCATGCTTTTATACTGATTACAATGTCCACCTTGTAACTGAACATGGTATTATAATGATTACAATGTTCATCTTGTAACTGAGCATGTTTTTATAATGATTACAATGTTCACCTTTTAACTGAACATGCTATTTTAATGATGACAATGTTCATTTTGTAACTGAACATGCTATTATGTCGATTACAATCTTCATCTTGTAACTGAAAATGATATTATAATGATTACAATGTTTATCTTGCAACTGAGCATGCTATTATAATGATTACAATGTTGAATTCGTAACTGAACATGCTATTTTAACTATTACAATGTTCATCTTGTAACTGGGCATGTTTTTATAATGATTACAATGTTCACCTTGTAACTGAACATGCTATTTTAATGATTACAATGTTCATCTTGTAACTGAATATTCTATTATGATTACAATTTTCATCTTGTAACTGAGCTTTCTATTATAATGATTACAATGTTTACCTTGTAACTGAGCGTGCTAATATAATGATTACAATGTTCACCTTGTAACTGAGCATGCTAATACAATGATTACAATGTTTATCTTGTAACTGAGCATGCTATTATAAAACACGTGTCTCTTTAACTGGATTTAGTCTATTTCAGCTGAGGGGAAAAATGAAACATTTAGTCTGGATAATGTGTGGGGATAAGATGAGCTTTTTAGTGTGTATTTGGTCCAAACTGCATCTTTGTACCGTTGATCGTTGAGAAGAAATAGAAGGCATTTCTCAATATTGGCACTTAAAAGATGGTGCCAGCTAGGAAATCAGCTCTAACCCCAGTGTTCCATGTGGGATTACAGAGAACACTTGGTCCCGCAGCTTTTATGATCGTTTTTCTTTTCAGTCATTATAGCAAGGTTTCTCAACAATCGACAAAAATAAATGAAAATAAATCAGCAGAGAACTATCTGCAATCCGTGGTATCCCGTGCCTTGACAGGTGTAAGGCAACCTGATTTTTAAGTAACACCTCGCAGTGATTGCTTTCAACCTTTGAATCTTTCTTTCATTCTTGCATTACAATGTGACGTCAAACCCAATCATCCAGTCATTCGGTGATTACTGTTACACAACAATTGAATCAAACCTTTCAGGTGTCATTTCAAGAGATCTAAAACGCTATCTAGTTAGCAACAAAGGCTTCAAAGGCTTAATTTGTGCTCTTGTGTACACAGTGCTTATTTAGTACACGGACCCTGTCTGTGGAATTTTGTGTATATGTCGTCATACACTCAGTTATACTGTGGACTTTCGCTCTTGTAAATATTGCCTCTGTGCATTTTTCAGCATTGTGTAAGTACTTTAGTATTTGTATAGATATTGCTATCATTTCTTGTTAAACTTAAGTATTTTAGCTCTTGTAAAAGTCTTGTTATCTGTTCCTGTTAAATGTAATAAATTGTTGAAAAATAAAATCTGCTGGTTTTGGTTACTTTTTTGTGCGGCTAAACTGTCGTGTATTTCGAACAAGCCATCTCTTTATAATACAGACAGTTTGGGTCGTAACATTATTTATTTATTTATTTGGTGTACTGGGGGAAACCCACGACTACCCGCAGGTTGCCAGAAGACCTCCTCATGGACGGCAAAAAGAGGAAGCCAGCCTGAGCTGGACTTGAACTCACAGCGACCGCATCGGTTGGAAGCCCATTGCAGGGCGATGGCGTGCTGACCCCCTCGGTAACTGAGGCCCTCCTCAAACAAAAATTAAATAAGTAAGTAAAATGTAAAACGTTGTGAGGCCGATAGAAAATCATGTGTTTCTCTAACTGATTTCACTCCAATTTATTCTTTCATCCAGCGTGTTGACAGAGTCAGTGGAATTCGGATGTTTAAATGGTTTCAAGCAACGAAGTATCATTACTTCAAGATATTAATATAACCTGAAGTCAGGCAGCTTCTAAACCTGGATCACTGTGTTTTCCTGAATCGTTGATTAAATCAATTAACACCATACTGAATCTCTGTTGCACCGTAAACACCATCCTGAATCTCTGCTGCACAGTAAATACCATCCTGAAACTCTGCTACACAGTAAGCACCATCCTGAATCTCTGCTGCACAGTAAACACCGTCAGGAATTTTACACTGACTGCGATCAGATAGCATTTTTCTGTATAGACATGTATGTCGCTGTGCAACTGAGTGAGTGAGTGAGTGCTTGGGGTTTAACGTCGTACTCAACAATTTTTCAGTCATATGACGACGAAGGAATCATTAGGGTGCATGCACGTGTAATGTGCCTCCTTGTTGCAGGAGGACGGATTTTCACCGCTCTTTTATTTAGTGCTGCATCACTGAGACGACTTACCGAAGGCAAGTAAGCCGCCCCGCCCGAGCCATTATACTGAAACGGGTCAACCAGTCGTTGCACTATCCCCTTCATGCTGAACGCCAAACGAGGAAGTTACAACTTCCTCTTTTAAAGTCTTAGGTGTGACTCGACCAAGGATTGATCCTGGATCTACCGGTCCCGAAGCGGACGCTCTACCAACTGTGCTATCCGGGCCGGTCTGTGCAACTGACGATCAGATAACATTTATTTGTAAAGACATGTATGTCTCTGCGCCATTTACTGTACCTATGTCTTTCACTTCAGGCAAACCTTAGTCCTCCCATACATAACCCCACCTGACAAGGCTCCTACTCAGGCTATTTTATTTCCTAGTGAAAGGAAGGCTTTAAGCATACATGTTTGTACATATAATATTAGTGGTGCGAGTTTTCAGTAATCCACAATTAACATATAACAGACCTATCAAAACCCTCACAGAATCCAAACGAAGTCCACCGTAAGCACTCTGGAAAAAACATATTAGGAGCTCAAGTACGTCTATATCGCATTTTTTATTTCATTTCTAACATGATGAGATCACAGAGCTGTTACATTTATCTGTCAAAACCGTTAGTTTAATAAGGTACATATTTGTCCTGAAAGAAAGAGACAAAGTTATTGATCTCATTAACGTACGTGTACCTGCCGACGAGCATGAGTTACCATTGTCAGCAAGACTAGTCCCGATATAGAAGAACCGTAGAGAAACCATCAAAGAATTGGGGTCGAATTTTCTGATCTTATTGCAGTCAGATTAATTTCACAGATATCGTATTCTACACATTTGGCCCATTGCCAGTACGCTGCAAATAGGGGTGCGAAACAATGCATGTATTTTTCATTGAGGAATGAAGAAAATGGTTTTAAAAAAGGACAAACATAAGTTCTCTTAAATGTGCATACCTGTAGTTTCCGTTTTAAAAGGCTAAACAAAGGGCCACTTGACTTAAGAACATGCCTATTACAATATTACATGTAATTAACTTAAATACGATATGATGGCGTTTAGTTAAACTATAGTGAATATACCAGAGTTTGGAAGCGATTTATTCTAAAAATAATTCTTACAATGTTCATCTGGTAACTGAACATGCTATTATAATGATTACAATGTTCATCTTGTAACTGAGCACGCTATTATACTGATTACAATGTTCATCTTGTAACTGGGCATACTAGTATAATGATTACAATGTTCATTTTGTAACTGAATATGCTATTATATTGATTACAATGTTCATCTTGTAACTGAACGTCCTAATATAATGATTACAATGTTCATCTGGTAACTGAGTGAGTGCTTGGGTTTTAACGTCGTTCTCTCTGGTAACTGAACATGTTATTATAATGATTACAATGTTCATCTTGTAACTGAGCATACTAGTATAATGATTACATTGTTAAATTTGTAACTGAGCATGCTATTATACTGATTACAATGTTCATCTGGTAACTGAACATGCTATTATAATGATTACAATGTTCATCTTGTAACTGAGCACGCTATTATACTGATTACAATGTTCATCTTGTAACTGGGCATACTAGTATAATGATTACAATGTTCATTTTGTAACTGAATATGCTATTATATTGATTACAATGTTCATCTTGTAACTGAACGTCCTAATATAATGATTACAATGTTCATCTGGTAACTGAGTGAGTGCTTGGGTTTTAACGTCGTTCTCTCTGGTAACTGAACATGTTATTATAATGATTACAATGTTCATCTTGTAACTGAGCATACTAGTATAATGATTACATTGTTAAATTTGTAACTGAGCATGCTATTATACTGATTACAATGTTCATCTTGTAATTGAGCATGCTATTATAATGATTACAATGTTTATGTTGTAACTGAACATGCTATTATACTGATAACAATGTTCATCTTGTAACTAAGCATGATATTATAATAATTACAATGTTCATTTTGTAACTGAACATGCTATTATAATGATTACAATGTTCATCTTGTAACTGAACGTCCTAATAAAATGATTACAATGTTCATCTTGTAAGTGAACATGTTATTATAATGATTACAATGTTCACCTTGTAAATGAAAATGCCATTACAATAATTACAATATTTATCTTGTAGCAGAACATGCTATTATATCGATTACAATCCTCACGTTTTAACTAAACGTGCTAAAATAATGATTACAATGTTTATCTTGTAACTGAAGATGCTATTATAATAATTACAAAGGGTGTCTTGTAACTGACCATGCTATTATAGTAATTACAAAAATCACCTTGTAACTGAACATGCTATTATAATGATTACAATGTTTATGTTGTTACTGAACATGCTATTATACTGATAACAATGTTCATCTTGTAACTAAGCATGATATTATAATAATTACAATGTTCATTTTGTAACTGAACATGCTATTATAATGATTACAATGTTCATCTTGTAACTGAACGTCCTAATAAAATGATTACAATGTTCATCTTGTAAGTGAACATGTTATTATAATGATTACAATGTTCACCTTGTAAATGAAAATGCCATTACAATAATTACAATATTTATCTTGTAGCAGAACATGCTATTATATCGATTACAATCCTCACGTTTTAACTAAACGTGCTAAAATAATGATTACAATGTTTATCTTGTAACTGAAGATGCTATTATAATAATTACAAAGGGTATCTTGTAACTGACCATGCTATTATAGTAATTACAAAAATCACCTTGTAACTGAACATGCTATTATAATGATTACAATGTTCACCATGTCACTGAAAGTGATATTATAATAGTTTTAATGTTCATTTTGTAACTGAACACGGTATTAGGTTATTGCAATGTTCATCCTGTAACCGAATATGCTATTATAATGATTACAATGTTCATCTTGTAACTGAGCATGCTATTACAATGATTACAATGTTCATCTTGTAACTGACCATGCTGTTATTATGATTACAATGTTTATCTTGTAACTGAACAGGCTAATATAATGATTACAATGTTCATTTTGCAACTGAACATGCTTTTTACTGATTACAATGTTCATCTTGTAACTACATATGCTATAATAACGATTACAATGTTCATCTTGTAATGAAATATGCTAATATAATGATTGCAATATTCATTTTGTAACTGAGCATGATATTATAGTGATTACAATAATGATTTTGTAACCGTTGACGCTATTATAATGATTACAATGTTCACCTTGTAACTGAGCATGCTAATATAATGATTTAAATGTTCACCTTGTCACTGAACGTGCTATTATAATAATTTTAATGTTCATTTTGTAACTGAACACGGTATTAGGTTATTATAATGTTCATCTTGTAACTGAATATGCTATTATAATTATTGCAATGTTCATCTTGGCACTGAACATTCTATTATAATGATTTCAATGTTCATTTTGTAACTGAACACGCTATTAAATTATTACAATGTTCATCTTGTAACTGAGCACGCTATTATACTGATTACAATGTTCATCTTGTAACTGGGCATACTAGTATAATGATTACAATATTAATTTTGTAACTGAGCATGCTATTATACTGATTACAATGTTCATCTTGTAACTGAACATGCTATTATAATGATTACAATGTTCATGTAGTAACTGAACATGCTATTATACTGATAACAATGTTCATCTTGTAACTGGGCATACTAGTATAATGATTACAATGTTCATTTTGTAACTGAATATGCTATTATATTGATTACAATGTTCATCTTGTAACTGAACGTCCTAATAAAATGATTACAATGTTCATCTGGTAACTGAGTGAGTGCTTGGGTTTTAACGTCGTTCTCTCTGGTAACTGAACATGTTATTATAATGATTACAATGTTCATCTTGTAACTGAGCATACTAGTATAATGATTACATTGTTAAATTTGTAACTGAGCATGCTATTATACTGATTACAATGTTCATCTTGTAATTGAGCATGCTATTATAATGATTACAATGTTTATGTTGTAACTGAACATGCTATTATACTGATAACAATGTTCATCTTGTAACTAAGCATGATATTATAATAATTACAATGTTCATTTTGTAACTGAACATGCTATTATAATGATTACAATGTTCATCTTGTAACTGAGCATGCTATTACAATGATTACAGTGTTCATCTTGTAACTGACCATGCTGTTATTATGATTACAATGTTCATCTTGTAACTGAACATGCTAAAATAATGATTACAATGTTCATTTTGCAACAGAACATGCTTTTATACTGATTACAATGCTCATCTTATAACTACATATGCTATAATAATGATTACAATGTTCATCTTGTAATGAAATATGCTAATATAATAATTGCAGTATTCATTTTGTAACTAGGCATGCTATTATATTGATTACAATGATGATTTTGTAACAGTTGACGCTATTATAATGATTACAATGTTCACCTTGTAACTGAGCATGCTATTATAATGATTTAAATGTTCACCTTGTCACTGAACGTGCTATTATAACAATTTTAATGTTCATTTTGTAACTGAACACAGTATTAGGTTATTATAATGTTCATCTTGTAACTGAATATGCTATTATAATGATTGCAATGTTTATCTTGGCACTGAACATTCTCTTATAATGGTTTCAATGTTCATTTTGTAACTGAACACGCTATTAAATTATTACAATGTTCATCCTGTAACTGAACATGCTATTATAATGATTACAATGTTCATATTGTAACTGAGCACGCTATTGTAATGATTACAATGTTCACCTTGTAACTGAGCACATTATTATAATGATTACAACATCATCTTGTACCTGAATATGCTATTGTAATAATTACAATGTCCATTTTGCAACTGAGCATGCTTGTATACTGATTACAATGTTCACCTTGCAACTGATGATGTTTTTAAAATGATTACAATGTTCATCTGGTAACTGAACATGCAATTATAAGGATTACAATGTTCACTTTGTAACTGAACATGCTATTACAATGATTACAATGTTCATCTTGTAACTGAACATGCTATTATGTCGATTACAATATTCATCTTGATACTGAGCATGATATTATAATGATTACAATGATCATCTTGTAATTGAACGTGCTAATATAATGAATACAAAGTTCATTTTGTAACTGATGATGTTATTATAATGATTACAATAGTCATCTTGTAACTGAATATGCTAATGTAATAATTATAATGTCCATTCTCCAACTGAGCATGCTTTTATACTGATTACAATGTCCACCTTGTAACTGAACATGCTATTATAATGACTTCAATGTTAATCTTGTAACTGAGCATGTTTTTATAATGATTACAATGTTCACCTTGCAACTAAACATGCTTTTATAATGATTACAATGTTCATCTTGTAATTGAACGTGCTAATATAATGAATACAATGTTTATTTTGTAACTGATGATGTTATTATAATGATTACAATATTCATCTTGTAAGTGAATATGCTAATGTAATGATTACAATGTCCATTTTGCAACTGAGCATGCTTTTATACTGATTACAATGTTCACCTTGTAACTGATGATGTTTTTATAATGATTACAATGTTCATCTTGTAACTGAGCACGCTATTGTAATGATTACAATGTTCACCTTGTAACTGAGCACATTATTATAATGATTACAATGTTCATCATGTAACTGAATATGCTATTGTAATGATTACACTGTCCATTTTGCAACTGAGCATGCTTGTATACTGATAACAATGTTCACCTTGCAACTGATGATGTTTTTATAATGATTACAATGTTCATCTTGTAACTGAACATGCAATTATAAGGATTACAATGTTCACTTTGTAACTGAACATGCTATTACAATGATTACAATGTTCATCTTGTAACTGAACATGCTATTATGTCGATTACAATCTTCGTCTTGAAACTGAGCATGATATTATAATGATTACAATGTTCATCTTGTAGTTTAACGTGCTAATATAATGAATACATTGTTCATTTTGTAACTGATGATGTTATTATAATAATTACAATGTTCATCTTGTAAGTGAATAAGCTAATGTAATGATTACAATGTCCATTTTGCAACTGAGCATGCTTTTATACTGATTACAATGTCCACCTTGTAACTGAACATGCTATTATAATGATTACAATGTTCATCTTGTAACTGAGCATGTTTTTATAATGATTACAATGTTCACCTTGCAACTGAACATGCTGTTTATAATGATTACAATGTTCATCTTGTAATTGAACGTGCTAATATAATGAATACAATGTTTATTTTGTAACTGATGATGTTATTATAATGATTACAATATTCATCTTGTAAGTGAATATGATTATAATGATTACAATGTCCATTTTGCAACTGAGTATGCTTTTATACTGATTACAATGTTCACCTTGTAACTGATGATGTTTTTAAAATGATTACAATGTTTATCTTGTAACTACATATGCTATAATAATGATTACAATGTTCATCTTGTAATGAAATATGCTAATAGAATAATTGCAATATTCATTTTGTAACTGAGCATACTATTATATTGATTACAATGATGATTTTGTAACAGTTGACGCTAATATAATAATTACAATGTTTACTTTGTAACTGAACATGCTATTACAATGATTACAATGTTTATCTTGTAACTGAACATGCTATTATGTCGATTACAATCTTCATCTTTTAACTGAAAATGATATTTTAATGATTACAATGTTTATCATGCAACTGAGCATGCTTTTATAATGATTACAATGTTCACTTCGTAACTGAACATGATATTATACTTTTTACAATGTTCATCTTGTAACTGGGCATGTTTTTTTAATGATTACAATGATCATCTTGTAACTGAGCACGCTATTGTAATGATTCCAATGTTCACCTTGTAACGGAGCACATTATTATAATGATTACAATGTTCATCTTGTAACTGAATATGCTATTGTAATGATTACAATGTCCATTTTGCAACTGAGCATGCTTGTATACTAATTACAATGTTCACTTTGTAACTGAACATGCTATTACAATGATTACAATGTTCATCTTGTAACTGAACATGCTATTATCTCGATTACAATCTTCATCTTGCAACTGAGCATGATATTATAATGATTACAATGTTCATCTTGTAACTGAACATGCTAATGTAATGATTACAATGTCCATTTTGCAACTGAGCATGCTTTTACACTGATTACAATGTCCACCTTGTAACTGATGATGTTTTTGTAATGATTACAGTGTTCATCTTGTAACTACATATGCTATAATAATGATTACAATGTTCATCTTGTAATGAAATATGCTAATATAATGATTGCAATATTCATTTTGTAACTGAGCATGCTATTATATTGATTACAATGATGATTTTGTAACCGTTAAGGCTATTATAATGATTACAATGTTTACTTTGTAACTAAACATGCTATTACAATGATTACAATGTTCATCATGCAACTAAACATGCTATTATGTCGATTACAATTTTCATCTTGTAACTGAAAATGATATTATAATGATTACAATGTTTATCTTGTAACTGAGCATGCTATTATAATAATTTTAATGATCATTTTGTCACTGAACGTGCTATTTTAATAATTTTAATGTTCATTTTGTAAATGAACACGGTATTAGGTTATTATAATGTTCATCTTGTAACTGAATATGCTATTATAATGATTACAATGTTTATCTTGCCACTGAACATTCTATTATAATGATTTCAATGTTCATTTTGTATCTGAACACGCTATTTTAACTTTTACAATGTTCATCTTGTAACCGTTGACGCTATTATAATGATTACAATGTTCACCTTGTAACTGAGCATGCTATTATAATAATTTTAATGATCATTTTGTCACTGAACGTGCTATTTTAATAATTTTAATGTTCATTTTGTAAATGAACACGGTATTAGGTTATTATAATGTTCATCTTGTAACTGAATATGCTATTATAATGATTACAATGTTCATCTTGCCAATGAACATTCTATTATAATGATTTCAATGTTCATTTTGTAACTGAACACGCTATTAAATTATTACAATGGTAATCTAGTAACTGAACATGCTATTATAATGATTACAATGTTCACCTTGTAACTGAACACGCTATTGTAATGATTACAATGTTCACCTTGTAACTGAGCCCATTTTTATAATGATTACAATGTTCATCTTGCAACTGAATATGCTATTGTAATAATTACAATGTCCATTTTGCAACTGAGCATGCTTGTATACTGATTACAATGTTCACCTTGCAACTGATGATGTTTTTATAATGATTACAATGTTCATCTTGTAACTGAACATGCAATTATAAGGATTACAATGTTCACTTTGTAACTGAACATGCTATTACAATGATTACAATGTTCATCTTGTAACTGAACATGCTATTATGTCGATGACAATCTTCATCTTGCAACTGAGCATGATATTATAATGACTACAATGTTCATCTTGTAATTGAACGTGCTAATATAATGAATACAATGTTCATTTTGTAACTGATGATGTTATTATAATGATTACAATATTCATCTTGTAACTGAATATGCTAATGTAATGATTACAAAGTCCATTTTGCAACTGAGCATGCTTTTATACTGATTACAATGTCCACCTTGTAACTGAACATGCTTTTATAATGATTACAATGTTCCTCTTCTAATTGAACGTGCTAATGTAATGAATACAATGTACATTTTGTAACTGATGATGTTATTATAATGATTACAATGTTCATCTTGTAAGTGAATATGCTAATGTAATGATTACAATGTCCATTTTGCAAATGAGTATGCTTTTATACTGATTACAATGTTCACCTTGAAACTGATGATGTTTTATAATGATTACAATGTTCATCTTGTAACTACATATGCTATAATAATGATTACAATGTTCATCTTGTAATGAAATATGGTAATATAATGATTGAAATATTTATTTTGTAACTGAGCATGCCATTATATTGATTACAATGATGAATTTGTAACCGTTGACGCTCTTATAATGATTACAATGTTTACTTTGTAATTGAACGTGCTAATATAATGTATACAAGGTTTATTTTGTAACTGATGATGTTATTATAATTATTACAGAATTCATCTTGTAACTGAATATGCTAATGTAATGATTACAATGTCCATTTTGCAACTGAGCATGCTTTTATACTGATTACAATGTCCACCTTGTAACTGAACATGCTAATATAATGATTACAATGTTCATCTTGTAACTGAGCATGTTTTTATAATGATTACAATGTTCACCTTGTAACTGAACATGCTATTATAGTAATTACAAAAATCACCTTGTAACTGAACATGCTATTATAATGATTACAATGTTCACCATGTCACTGAAAGTGATATTATAATAGTTTTAATGTTTATTTTGTAACTGAACACGGTATTAGGTTATTGCAATATTCATCCTGTAACCGAATATGCTATTATAATGATTACAATGTTCATCTTGTAACTGAGCATGCTATTACAATGATTACAATGTTCATCTTGTAACTGACCATGCTGTTGTTATGATTACAATGTTTATCTTGTAACTGAACAGGCTAATATAATGATTACAATATTCATTTTGCAACTGAACATGCTTTTTTACTGATTACAATGTTCATCTTGTAACTACATATGCTATAATAATGATTACAATGTTCATCTTGTAATGAAATATGCTAATATAATAATTGCAATATTCATTTTGTAACTGAGCATGATATTATATTAATTACAATAATGATTTTGTAACCGTTGACGCTATTATAATGATTACAATGTTCACCTTGTAACTGAGCATGCTAATATAATGATTTAAATGTTGACCTTGTCACTGAACGTGCTATTATAATAATTTTAATGTTCATTTTGTAACTGAACACGGTATTATGTTATTATAATGTTCATCTTGTAACTGAATATGCTATTATAATGATTGCAATGTTTATCTTGTCACTGAACATTCTATTATAATGATTATAATGTTCATCTTGTAACTGAGCACGCTATTGTAATGATTACAATGTTCACCTTGTAACTGAGCACATTATTATAATGATTACAATGTTCATCTTGTAACTAAATATGCTATTGTAATGATTACAATGTCCATTTTGCAACTGAGCATGCTTGTATACTGATTACAATGTTCACCTTGCAACTGATGATGTTTTTATAATGATTACAATGTTCATCTTGTAATTGAACATGCAATTATAAGGATTACAATGTTCATTTTGTAACTGAACATGCTATTACAATGATTACAATGTTCATCTTGTAACTGAACATGCTATTATGTCGATTACAATGTTCATCTTGCAACTGAGCATGATATTATAATGATTACAATGATCATCTTGTAATTGAACGTGCTAATATAATGAATACAATGTTCATTTTGTAACTGATGATGTTTTTATAATGATTAAAATATTCATCTTGTAACTGAATATGCTAATGTAATGATTATAATGTCCATTTTGCAACTGAGCATGCTTTTATACTGATTACAATGTCCACCTTGTAACTGAACGTGCTATTATAATGATTTCAATGTTCATCTAGTAACTGAGCATGTTTTTATAATGATTACAATGTTCACCTTGCAACTGATGATGTTTTTATAATGATTACAATGTTCATCTTGTAACTGAACATGTAATTATAAGGCTTATAATGTTCACTTTGTAACTGGACATGCTATTACAATGATTACAATGTTCATCTTGTAACTAAACATGCTATTATGTCGATTACAATCTTCATCTTGCAACTGAGCATGATATTATAATGATTACAATGTTCATCTTGTAATTGAACGTGCTAATATAATGAATACAATGTTCATTTTGTAACTGATGATGTTATTATAAAGATTACAATGTTCATCTTGTAATTGAACGTGCTAATATAATGAATACAATGTTCATTTTGTAACTGATGATGTTATTATAATGATTACAATATTGATCTTGTAACTGAATATTCTAATGTAATGATTACAATGTCTATTTTGCAACTGAGCATGCTTTTATACTGATTACAATGTTCACTTTGTAACTGATGATGTTTTTATAATGATTACAATGTTCATCTTGTAACTACATATGCTATAATAATGATTACATTGTTCCTCTTGTAATAAAATATGCTAATATAATGATTGCAATATTGATTTTGTAACTGAGCATGCTATTATATTGATTACAATGATGATTTTGTAACCGTTGACGCTATTATAATGATTACAATGTTTACTTTGTAACTGAACATGCTATTATGTCGATTACAATCTTCATCTTGTAACTGAAAATGATATTATAAGGATAACAATGTTTATCTTGCAACTGAGCATGCTATTATAATGATTACAATGTTCACTTCGTAACTGAACATGCTAATTTAACTATTACAATGTTCATCTTGTAACTGGGCATGTTTTTATAATGATTACAATGTTCACCTTGTAACTGAGCAGGCTATTGTAATGATTACAATGTTCACCTTGTAACTGAGCACATTATTATAATGATTACAATGTTCATCTTGTAACTAAATATGCTATTGTAATGATTACAATGTCCATTTTGCAACTGAGCATGCTTGTATACTGATTACAATGTTCACCTTGCAACTGATGATGTTTTTATAATGATTACAATGTTCATCTTGTAACTGAACATGCAATTATAAGGATTACAATGTTCACTTTGTAACTGAACATGCTATTACAATGATTACAATGTTCACTTCGTAACTGAACATGCCATTATAACTATTACAATGTTCATTTTGTAACTGGGCATGTTTTTATAATGATTAGAATGTTCATCTTGTAACTGAGCACGCTATTGTAATGATTACAATGTTCACCTTGTAACTGAGCACATTATTATAATGATTACAATGTTCATCTTGTAATTGAACGTGCTAATATAATGAATACAATGTTCATTTTGTAACTGATGATGTCATTTTAATGATTACAATATTCATCTTGTAACTGAATATGCTGATGTAATGATTACAATGTCCATTTTGCAACTGAGCATGCTTTTATAATGATTACAATGTCCACCTTGTAACTGAACATGCTATTATAATGATTACAATGTTCATCTTGTAACTGAGCATGTTTTTATAATGATTACAATGTTCACCTTTTAACTGAACATGCCATTATACTGATAACAATGTTCATCTTGTAACTGGGCATACTAGTATAATGATTACAATGTTCATTTTGTAACTAAACATGCTATTATGTCGATTACAATGTTCACTTTGTAACTGAATATGCTATTATATTGATTACAATGTTCATCTTGTAACTGAACATCCTAATATAATGATTACAATGTTCATCTGGTAACTGAGTGAGTGCTTGGGTCTTAACGTCGTTCTCTCTGGTAACTGAACATGTTATTATAATGATTACAATGTTCATCTTGTAACTGAGCATACTAGTATAATGATTACATTGTTAATTTTGTAACTGAGCATGCTATTATACTGATTACAATGTTCATCTTGTAATTGAGCATGCTATTATAATGATTACAATGTTTATGTTGTTACTGAACATGCTATTATACTGATAACAATGTTCATCTTGTAACTAAGCATGATATTATAATAATTACAATGTTCATTTAGTAAGTGAACATGCTTTTATAATAATTACAATGTTCATCTTGTAACTGAACGTCCTAATGTGATGATTACAATGATCATCTTGTAAGTAAACATGTTATTATAATGATTACAATGTTCACCTTGTAAATGAACATGCCATTACAATAACTAAAATATTTATCTTGTAACTGAACATGCTATTATATCAATTACAATCCTCACGTTTCAACTAATCGTGCTAATATAATGATTACAATGTTTATCTTGTAACTGAAGATGCTATTATAATAATTACAAAGGGTGTCTTGTAACTGAACGTGCTATTCTAGTAATTACAATAATCACCTCGTAACTGAACATGCTATTATAATGATTACAATGTTCACCATGTCACTGAAAGTGATATTATAATAGTTTTAATGTTCATTTTGTAACTGAACACGGTATTAGGTTATTGCAATGTTCATCCTGTAACCGAATATGCTATAATACTGATTACAATGTTCATCTTGTAACTGAGCATGCTATTACAATGATTACAGTGTTCATCTTGTAACTGACCATGCTGTTATTATGATTACAATGTTCATCTTGTAACTGAACATGCTAAAATAATGATTACAATGTTCATTTTGCAACAGAACATGCTTTTATACTGATTACAATGCTCATCTTATAACTACATATGCTATAATAATGATTACAATGTTCATCTTGTAATGAAATATGCTAATATAATAATTGCAATATTCATTTTGTAACTAGGCATGCTATTATATTGATTACAATGATGATTTTGTAACAGTTGACGCTATTATAATGATTACAATGTTCACCTTGTAACTGAGCATGCTATTAAAATGATTTAAATGTTCACCTTGTCACTGAACGTGCTATTATCACAATTTTAATGTTCATTTTGTAACTGAACACAGTATTAGGTTATTATAATGTTCATCTTGTAACTGAATATGCTATTATAATGATTGCAATGTTTATCTTGGCACTGAACATTCTCTTATAATGGTTTCAATGTTCATTTTGTAACTGAACACGCTATTAAATTATTACAATGTTCATATTGTAACTGAGCACGATATTGTAATGATTACAATGTTCACCTTGTAACTGAGCACATTATTATAATGATTACAACATCATCTTGTACCTGAATATGCTATTGTAATGATTACAATGTCCATTTTGCAACTGAGCATGCTTGTATACTGATTACAGTGTTCACCTTGCAACTGATGATGTTTTTATAAATGATTACAATGTTCATCTGGTAACTGAACATGCAATTATAAGGATTACAATGTTCACTTTGTAACTGAACATGCTATTACAATGATTACAATGTTCATCTTGTAACTGAACATGCTATTATGTCGATTACAATATTCATCTTGCAACTGAGCATGATATTATAATGATTACAATGATCATCTTGTAATTGAACGTGCTAATATAATGAATACAATGTTCATTTTGTAACTGATGATGTTATTATAATGATTACAATATTCATCTTGTAACTGAATATGCTAATGTAATAATTATAATGTCCATTCTCCAACTGAGCATGCTTTTATACTGATTACAATGTCCACCTTGTAACTGAACATGCTATTATAATGACTTCAATGTTAATCTTGTAACTGAGCATGTTTTTATAATGATTACAATGTTCACCTTGCAACTAAACATGCTTTTATAATGATTACAATGTTCATCTTGTAATTGAACGTGCTAATATAATGAATACAATGTTTATTTTGTAACTGATGATGTTATTATAATGATTACAATATTCATCTTGTAAGTGAATATGCTAATGTAATGATTACAATGTCCATTTTGCAACTGAGCATGCTTTTATACTGATTACAATGTTCACCTTGTAACTGATGATGTTTTTATAATGATTACAATGTTCATCTTGTAACTGAGCACTCTATTGTAATGATTACAATGTTCACCTTGTAACTGAGCACATTATTATAATGATTACAATGTTCATCATGTAACTGAATATGCTATTGTAATGATTACACTGTCCATTTTGCAACTGAGCATGCTTGTATACTGATAACAATGTTCACCTTGCAACTGATGATGATTTTATAATGATTACAATGTTCATCTTGTAACTGAACATGCAATTATAAGGATTACAATGTTCACTTTGTAACTGAACATGCTATTACAATGATTACAATGTTCATCTTGTAACTGAACATGCTATTATGTCGATTACAATCTTCATCTTGAAACTGAGCATGATATTATAATGATTACAATGTTCATCTTGTAGTTTAACGTGCTAATATAATGAATACAATGTTCATTTTGTAACTGATGATGTTATTATAATAATTACAATGTTCATCTTTTAAGTGAATATGCTAATGTAATGATTACAATGTCCATTTTGCAACTGAGCATGCTTTTATACTGATTACAATGTCCACCTTGTAACTGAACATGCTATTATAATGATTACAATGTTCATCTTGTAACTGAGCATGTTTTTATAATGATTACAATGTTCACCTTGCAACTGAACATGCTGTTTATAATGATTACAATGTTCATCTTGTAATTGAACGTGCTAATATAATGAATACAATGTTTATTTTGTAACTGATGATGTTATTATAATGATTACAATATTCATCTTGTAAGTGAATATGATTATAATGATTACAATGTCCATTTTGCAACTGAGTATGCTTTTATACTGATTACAATGTTCACCTTGTAACTGATGATGTTTTTAAAATGATTACAATGTTTATCTTGTAACTACATATGCTATAATAATGATTACAATGTTCATCTTGTAATGAAATATGCTAATATAATAATTGCAATATTCATTTTGTAACTGAGCATACTATTATATTGATTACAATGATGATTTTGTAACAGTTGACGCTAATATAATAATTACAATGTTTACTTTGTAACTGAACATGCTATTACAATGATTACAATGTTTATCTTGTAACTGAACATGCTATTATGTCGATTACAATCTTCATCTTTTAACTGAAAATGATATTTTAATGATTACAATGTTTATCATGCAACTGAGCATGCTTTTGTAATGATTACAATGTTCACTTCGTAACTAAACATGATATTATACCTTTTACAATGTTCATCTTGTAACTGGGCATGTTTTTTTAATGATTACAATGATCATCTTGTAACTGAGCACGCTATTGTAATGATTCCAATGTTCACCTTGTAACGGAGCACATTATTATAATGATTACAATGTTCATCTTGTAACTGAATATGCTATTGTAATGATTACAATGTCCATTTTGCAACTGAGCATGCTTGTATACTAATTACAATGTTCACTTTGTAACTGAACATGCTATTACAATGATTACAATGTTCATCTTGTAACTGAACATGCTATTATCTCGATTACAATCTTCATCTTGCAACTGAGCATGATATTATAATGATTACAATGTTCATCTTGTAACTGAACATGCTAATGTAATGATTACAATGTCCATTTTGCAACTGAGCATGGTTTTACACTGATTACAATGTCCACCTTGTAACTGATGATGTTTTTATAATGATTACAGTGTTCATCTTGTAACTACATATGCTATAATAATGATTACAATGTTCATCTTGTTATGAAATATGCTAATATAATGATTGCAATATTCATTTTGTAACTGTGCATGCTATTATATTGATTACAATGATGATTTTGTAACCGTTAAGGCTATTATAATGATTACAATGTTTACTTTGTAACTGAACATGCTATTACAATGATTACAATGTTCATCATGCAACTAAACATGCTATTATGTCGATTACAATTTTCATCTTGTAACTGAAAATGATATTATAATGATTACAATGTTTATCTTGCAACTGAGCATGCTATTATAATGATTATAATGTTCACTTCGTAACTGAACATGCTATTTTAACTTTTACAATGTTCATCTTGTAACCGTTGACGCTATTATAATGATTACAATGTTCACCTTGTAACTGAGCATGCTATTATAATAATTTTAATGATCATTTTGTCACTGAACGTGCTATTTTAATAATTTTAATGTTCATTTTGTAAATGAACACGGTATTAGGTTATTATAATGTTCATCTTGTAACTGAATATGCTATTATAATGATTACAATGTTTATCTTGCCACTGAACATTCTATTATAATGATTTCAATGTTCATTTTGTATCTGAACACGCTATTTTAACTTTTACAATGTTCATCTTGTAACCGTTGACGCTATTATAATGATTACAATGTTCACCTTGTAACTGAGCATGCTATTATAATAATTTTAATGATCATTTTGTCACTGAACGTGCTATTTTAATAATTTTAATGTGCATTATGTAAATGAACACGGTATTAGGTTATTATAATGTTCATCTTGTAACTGAATATGCTATTATAATGATTACAATGTTCATCTTGCCAATGAACATTCTATTATAATGATTTCAATGTTCATTTTGTAACTGAACACGCTATTAAATTATTACAATGGTAATCTAGTAACTGAACATGCTATTACAATGATTACAGTGTTCGTCTTGTAACTGACCATGCTGTTATTATGATTACAATGTTCATCTTGTAACTGAACATGCTAAAATAATGATTACAATGTTCATTTTGCAACAGAACATGCTTTTATACTGATTACAATGCTCATCTTATAACTACATATGCTATAATAATGATTACAATGTTCATCTTGTAATGAAATATGCTAATATAATGATTGCAATATTCATTTTGCAACTAGGCATGCTATTATATTGATTATAATGATGATTTTGTAACAGTTGACGCTATTATAATGATTACAATGTTCACCTTGTAACTGAGCATGCTATTATAATGATTTAAATGTTCACCTTGTCACTGAACGTGCTATTATAACAATTTTAATGTTCATTTTGTAACTGAACACAGTATTAGGTTATTATAATGTTCATCTTGTAACTGAATATGCTATTATAATGATTGCAATGTTTATCTTGGCACTGAACATTCTCTTATAATGGTTTCAATGTTCATTTTGTAACTGAACACGCTATTAAATTATTACAATGTTCATCCTGTAACTGAACATGCTATTATAATAATTACAATGTTCATATTGTAACTGAGCACCCTATTGTAATGATTACAATGTTCACCTTGTAACTGAGCACATTATTATAATGATTACAATGTTCATCTTGTACCTAAATATGCTATTGTAATGATTACAATGTCCATTTTGCAACTGAGCATGCTTGTATTCTAATTACAATGTTCACCTTGCAACTGATGATGTTTTTATAATGATTACAATGTTCATCTTGTAACTGAACATGCTATTATGTTGATTACAATGTTCACTTTGTAACTGAACATGCTATTACAATGATTACAATGTTCATCTTGTAACTAAACATGCTATTATGTCGATTACAATGTTCACTTTGTAACTGAACATGCTATTACAATGATTACAATGTTCATCTTGTAACTGAACATGCTATTATGTCGATTACAATCTTCATCTTGCAACTGAGCATGATATTATAATGATTACAATGTTCATCTTGTAATTGAACGTGCTAATATAATGAATACAATGTTCATTTTGTAACTGATGATGTTATTATAATGTTACAATATTCATCTTGTAACTGAATATGCTAATGTAATGATTACAATGTCCATTTTGCAACTGAGCATGCTTTTATACTGATTAAAATGTCCACCTTGTAACTGAACATGCTATTATAATGATTTAAATGTTCATCTAGTAACTGAGCATGTTTTTATAATGATTACAATGTTCACCTTGTAACTGAACATGCTTTTATAATGATTACAATGTTCATCTTGTAATTGAACGTGCTAATATAATGAATACAATGTTTGTTTGTAACTGATGATGTTATTATAATGATTACAATATTCATCTTGTAAGTTAATATGCTAATGTAATGATTACAATGTCCATTTTGCAACTGACAATGCTTTTATACTGATTACAATGTTCACCTTGTCACTGATGATGTTTTTATAATGATTACAATGTTCATCTTGTAACTACATATGCTATAATACTGATTACAATGTTCATCTTGTAATGAAATATGCTAATATAGTAACTGCAATATTAATTTTGTAACTGAGCATGCTATTATATTGATTACAATGATGATTTTGTAACCGTTGACGCTATTATAATGATTACAATATTAATTTTGTAACTGAGCATGCTATTATACTGATTACAATGTTCATCTTGTAACTGAACATGCTATTATAATGATTACAATGTTCATGTTGTAACTGAACATGCCATTATACTGATAACAATGTTCATCTTGTAACTGGGCATACTAGTATAATGATTACAATGTTCATTTTGTAACTAAACATGCTATTATGTCGATTACAATGTTCACTTTGTAACTGAATATGCTATTATATTGATTACAATGTTCATCTTGTAACTGAACATCCTAATATACTGATTACAATGTTCATCTGGTAACTGAGTGAGTGCTTGGGTCTTAACGTCGTTCTCTCTGGTAACTGAACATGTTATTATAATGATTACAATGTTCATCTTGTAACTGAGCATACTAGTATAATGATTACATTGTTAATTTTGTAACTGAGCATGCTATTATACTGATTACAATGTTCATCTTGTAATTGAGCATGCTATTATAATGATTACAATGTTTATGTTGTTACTGAACATGCTATTATACTGATAACAATGTTCATCTTGTAACTAAGCATGATATTATAATAATTACAATGTTCATTTAGTAAGTGAACATGCTTTTATAATAATTACAATGTTCATCTTGTAACTGAACGTCCTAATATGATGATTACAATGATCATCTTGTAAGTAAACATGTTATTATAATGATTACAATGTTCACCTTGTAAATGAACATGCCATTACAATAACTAAAATATTTATCTTGTAACTGAACATGCTATTATATCAATTACAATCCTCACGTTTCAACTAAACGTGCTAATATAATGATTACAATGTTTATCTTGTAACTGAAGATGCTATTATAATAATTACAAAGGGTGTCTTGTAACTGAACGTGCTATTCTAGTAATTACAATAATCACCTCGTAACTGAACATGCTATTATAATGATTACAATGTTCACCATGTCACTGAAAGTGATATTATAATAGTTTTAATGTTCATTTTGTAACTCAACACGGTATTAGGTTATTGCAATGTTCATCCTGTAACCGAATATGCTATAATACTGATTACAATGTTCATCTTGTAACTGAGCATGCTATTACAATGATTACAGTGTTCATCTTGTAACTGACCATGCTGTTATTATGATTACAATGTTCATCTTGTAACTGAACATACAATTATAAGGATTACAATGTTCACTTTGTAACTGAACATGCTATTACAATGATTACAATGTTCATCTTGTAACTGAACATGCTATTATGTCGATTACAATCTTCATCTTGCAACTGAGCATGATATTATAATGATTACAATGTTCATCTTGTAATTGAACGTGCTAATATAATAAATACAATGTTCATTTTGTAACTGATGATGTTATTATAATGTTACAATATTCATCTTGTAACTGAATATGCTAATGTAATGATTACAATGTCCATTTTGCAACTGAGCATGCTTTTATACTGATTAAAATGTCCACCTTGTAACTGAACATGCTATTATAATGATTTAATTGTTCATCTAGTAACTGAGCATGTTTTTATAATGATTACAATGTTCACCTTGTAACTGAACATGCTTTTATAATGATTACAATGTTCATCTTGTAATTGAACGTGCTAATATAATGAATACAATGTTTTTTTGTAACTGATGATGTTATTATAATGATTACAATATTCATCTTGTAAGTTAATATGCTAATGTAATGATTACAATGTCCATTTTGCAACTGACAATGCTTTTATACTGATTACAATGTTCACCTTGTCACTGATGATGTTTTTATAATGATTACAATGTTCATCTTGTAACTACATATGCTATAATACTGATTACAATGTTCATCTTGTAATGAAATATGCTAATATAGTAACTGCAATATTAATTTTGTAACTGAGCATGCTATTATATTGATTACAATGATGATTTTGTAACCGTTGACGCTATTATAATGATTACAATATTAATTTTGTAACTGAGCATGCTATTATACTGATTACAATGTTCATCTTGTAACTGAACATGCTATTATAATGATTACAATGTTCATGTTGTAACTGAACATGCCATTATACTGATAACAATGTTCATCTTGTAACTGGGCAAACTAGTATAATGATTACAATGTTCATTTTGTAACTGAGCATGCTATTATACTGATTACAATTTTTTTCTTTTAATTGAGCATGCTATTATAATAATTACATTGCTCATCTCGTATTTGAGCAAGCTATTATAATTATTACAATGTTCATCTTGTAATTGAGCATACTAGTATAATGATTACAATTTTAATTTTGTAACTGAGCATGCTATTTTACTGATTACAATGTTCATCTTGTAATTGAGCATGCTATTATAATGATTACAATGTTCATGTTGTAACTGAACATGCTATTATAATGATTTAAATGTTCACCTTGTCACTGAACGTGCTATTATCACAATTTTAATGTTCATTTTGTAACTGAACACAGTATTAGGTTATTATAATGTTCATCTTGTAACTGAATATGCTATTATAATGATTGCAATGTTTATCTTGGCACTGAACATTCTCTTATAATGGTTTCAATGTTTATTTTGTAACTGAACACGCTATTAAATTATTACAATGTTCATATTGTAACTGAGCACGATATTGTAATGATTACAATGTTCACCTTGTAACTGAGCACATTATTATAATGATTACAACATCATCTTGTACCTGAATATGCTATTGTAATGATTACAATGTCCATTTTGCAACTGAGCATGCTTGTATACTGATTACAATGTTCACCTTGCAACTGATGATGTTTTTATAATGATTACAATGTTCATCTGGTAACTGAACATGCAATTATAAGGATTACAATGTTCACTTTGTAACTGAACATGCTATTACAATGATTACAATGTTCATCTTTTAACTGAACATGCTATTATGTCGATTACAATATTCATCTTGCAACTGAGCATGATATTATAATGATTACAATGATCATCTTGTAATTGAACGTGCTAATATAATGAATACAATGTTCATTTTGTAACTGATGATGTTATTATAATGATTACAATATTCATCTTGTAACTGAATATGCTAATGTAATAATTATAATGTCCATTCTCCAACTGAGCATGCTTTTATACTGATTACAATGTCCACCTTGTAACTGAACATGCTATTATAATGACTTCAATGTTAATCTTGTAACTGAGCATGTTTTTATAATGATTACAATGTTCACCTTGCAACTAAACATGCTTTTATAATGATTACAATGTTCATCTTGTAATTGAACGTGCTAATATAATGAATACAATGTTTATTTTGTAACTGATGATGTTATTATAATGATTACAATATTCATCTTGTAAGTGAATATGCTAATGTAATGATTACAATGTCCATTTTGCAACTGAGCATGCTTTTATACTGATTACAATGTTCACCTTGTAACTGATGATGTTTTTATAATGATTACAATGTTCACCTTGTAACTGATGATGTTTTTATAATGATTACAATGTTCATCTTGTAACTGAGCACGCTATTGTAATGATTACAATGTTCACCTTGTAACTGAGCACATTATTATAATGATTACAATGTTCATCATGTAACTGAATATGCTATTGTAATGATTACACTGTCCATTTTGCAACTGAGCATGCTTGTATACTGATAACAATGTTGACCTTGCAACTGATGATGTTTTTATAATGATTACAATGTTCATCTTGTAACTGAACATGCAATTATAAGGATTACAATGTTCACTTTGTAACTGAACATGCTATTACAATGATTACAATGTTCATCTTGTAACTGAACATGCTATTATGTCGATTACAATCTTCATCTTGAAACTGAGCATGATATTATAATGATTACAATGTTCATCTTGTAGTTTAACGTGCTAATATAATAAATACAATGTTCATTTTGTAACTGATGATGTTATTATAATAATTACAATGTTCATCTTGTAAGTGAATATGCTAATGTAAAGATTACAATGTCCATTTTGCAACTGAGCATGCTTTTATACTGATTACAATGTCCACCTTGTAACTGATGATGTTTTTAAAATGATTACAATGTTTATCTTGTAACTACATATGCTATAATAATGATTACAATGTCCACCTTGTAACTGAACATGCTATTATAATGATTACAATGTTCATTTTGTAACTGAGCATGTTTTTATAAGGATTACAATGTTCACCTTGCAACTGAACATGCTGTTTATAATGATTACAATGTTCATCTTGTAATTGAACGTGCTAATATAATGAATACAATGTTTATTTTGTAACTGATGATGTTATTATAATGATTACAATATTCATCTTGTAAGTGAATATGATTATAATGATTACAATGTCCATTTTGCAACTGAGTATGCTTTTATACTGATTACAATGTTCACCTTGTAACTGATGATGTTTTTAAAATGATTACAATGTTTATCTTGTAACTACATATGCTATAATAATGATTACAATGTCCACCTTGTAACTGAACATGCTATTATAATGATTACAATGTTCATCTTGTAACTGAGCATGTTTTTATAATGATTACAATGTTCACCTTGCAACTGAACATGCTGTTTATAATGATTACAATGTTCATCTTGTAATTGAACGTGCTAATATAATGAATACAATGTTTATTTTGTAACTGATGATGTTATTATAATGATTACAATATTCATCTTGTAAGTGAATATGATTATAATGATTACAATGTCCATTTTGCAACTGAGTATGCTTTTATACTGATTACAATGTTCACCTTGTAACTGATGATGTTTTTAAAATGATTACAATGTTTATCTTGTAACTACATATGCTATAATAATGATTACAATGTTCATCTTGTAATGAAATATGCTAATATAATAATTGCAATATTCATTTTGTAACTGAGCATACTATTATATTGATTACAATGATGATTTTGTAACGGTTGACGCTAATATAAAAATTACAATGTTTACTTTGTAACTGAACATGCTATTACAATGATTACAATGTTTATCTTGTAACTGAACATGCTATTATGTCGATTACAATCTTCATCTTTTAACTGAAAATGATATTTTAATGATTACAATGTTTATCATGCAACTGAGCATGCTTTTATAATGATTACAATGTTCACTTCGTAACTGAACATGATATTATACTTTTTACAATGTTCATCTTGTAACTGGGCATGTTTTTTTAATGATTACAATGATCATCTTGTAACTGAGCACGCTATTGTAATGATTCCAATGTTCACCTTGTAACGGAGCACATTATTATAATGATTACAATGTTCATCTTGTAACTGAGCATGCTATTACAATGATTACAGTGTTCATCTTGTAACTGACCATGCTGTTATTATGATTACAATGTTCATCTTGTAACTGAACATGCTAAAATAATGATTACAATGTTCATTTTGCAACAGAACATGCTTTTATACTGATTACAATGCTCATCTTATAACTACATATGCTATAATAATGATTACAATGTTCATCTTGTAATGAAATATGCTAATATAATAATTGCAATATTCATTTTGTAACTAGGCATGCTTTTATATTGATTACAATGATGATTTTGTAACAGTTGACGCTATTATAATGATTACAATGTTCACCTTGTAACTGAGCATGCTATTATAATGATTTAAATGTTCACCTTGTCACTGAACGTGCTATTATCACAATTTTAATGTTCATTTTGTAACTGAACACAGTATTAGGTTATTATAATGTTCATCTTGTAACTGAATATGCTATTATAATGATTGCAATGTTTATCTTGGCACTGAACATTCTCTTATAATGGTTTCAATGTTCATTTTGTAACTGAACACGCTATTAAATTATTACAATGTTCATATTGTAACTGAGCACGATATTGTAATGATTACAATGTCCACCTTGTAACTGAGCACATTATTATAATGATTACAACATCATCTTGTACCTGAATATGCTATTGTAATGATTACAATGTCCATTTTGCAACTGAGCATGCTTGTATACTGATTACAATGTTCACCTTGCAACTGATGATGTTTTTATAATGATTACAATGTTCATCTGGTAACTGAACATGCAATTATAAGGATTACAATGTTCACTTTGTAACTGAACATGCTATTACAATGATTATAATGTTCATCTTGTAACTGAACATGCTATTATGTCGATTACAATATTCATCTTGCAACTGAGCATGATATTATAATGATTACAATGATCATCTTGTAATTGAACGTGCTAATATAATGAATACAATGTTCATTTTGTAACTGATGATGTTATTATAATGATTACAATATTCATCTTGTAACTGAATATGCTAATGTAATAATTATAATGTCCATTCTCCAACTGAGCATGCTTTTATACTGATTACAATGTCCACCTTGTAACTGAACATGCTATTATAATGACTTCAATGTTAATCTTGTAACTGAGCATGTTTTTATAATGATTACAATGTTCACCTTGCAACTAAACATGCTTTTATAATGATTACAATGTTCATCTTGTAATTGAACGTGCTAATATAATGAATACAATGTTTATTTTGTAACTGATGATGTTATTATAATGATTACAATATTCATCTTGTAAGTGAATATGCTAATGTAATGATTACAATGTCCATTTTGCAACTGAGCATGCTTTTATACTGATTACAATGTTCACCTTGTAACTGATGATGTTTTTATAATGATTACAATGTTCATCTTGTAACTGAGCACTCTTTTGTAATGATTACAATGTTCACCTTGTAACTGAGCACATTATTATAATGATTACAATGTTCATCATGTAACTGAATATGCTATTGTAATGATTACACTGTGCATTTTGCAACTGAGCATGCTTGTATACTGATAACAATGTTGACCTTGCAACTGATGATGTTTTTATAATGATTACAATGTTCATCTTGTAACTGAACATGCAATTATAAGGATTACAATGTTCACTTTGTAACTGAACATGCTATTACAATTATTACAATGTTCATCTTGTAACTGAACATGCTATTATGTCGATTACAATCTTCATCTTGAAACTGAGCATGATATTATAATGATTACAATGTTCATCTTGTAGTTCAACGTGCTAATATAATGAATACAATGTTCATTTTGTAACTGATGATGTTATTATAATAATTACAATGTTCATCTTGTAAGTGAATATGCTAATGTAATGATTAGAATGTCCATTTTGCAACTGAGCATGCTTTTATACTGATTACAATGTCCACCTTGTAACTGAACATGCTATTATAATGATTACAATGTTCATCTTGTAACTGAGCATGTTTTTATAATGATTACAATGTTCACCTTGCAACTGAACATGCTGTTTATAATGATTACAATGTTCATCTTGTAATTGAACGTGCTAATATAATGAATACAATGTTTATTTTGTAACTGATGATGTTATTATAATGATTACAATATTCATCTTGTAAGTGAATATGATTATAATGATTACAATGTCCATTTTGCAACTGAGTATGCTTTTATACTGATTACAATGTTCACCTTGTAACTGATGATGTTTTTAAAATGATTACAATGTTTATCTTGTAACTACATATGCTATAATAATGATTACAATGTTCATCTTGTAATGAAATATGCTAATATAATAATTGCAATATTCATTTTGTAACTGAGCATACTATTATATTGATTACAATGATGATTTTGTAACAGTTGACGCTAATATAATAATTACAATGTTTACTTTGTAACTGAACATGCTATTACAATGATTACAATGTTTATCTTGTAACTGAACATGCTATTATGTCGATTACAATCTTCATCTTTTAACTGAAAATGATATTTTAATGATTACAATGTTTATCATGCAACTGAGCATGCTTTTGTAATGATTACAATGTTCACTTCGTAACTGAACATGATATTATACCTTTTACAATGTTCATCTTGTAACTGGGCATGTTTTTTTAATGATTACAATGATCATCTTGTAACTGAGCACGCTATTGTAATGATTCCAATGTTCACCTTGTAACGGAGAACATTATTATAATGATTACAATGTTCATCTTGTAACTGAATATGCTATTGTAATGATTACAATGTCCATTTTGCAACTGAGCATGCTTGTATACTAATTACAATGTTCACTTTGTAACTGAACATGCTATTACAATGATTACAATGTTCATCTTGTAACTGAACATGCTATTATCTCGATTACAATCTTCATCTTGCAACTGAGCATGATATTATAATGATTACAATGTTCATCTTGTAACTGAACATGCTAATGTAATGATTACAATGTCCATTTTGCAACTGAGCATGGTTTTACACTGATTACAATGTCCACGTTGTAACTGATGATGTTTTTATAATGATTACAGTGTTCATCTTGTAACTACATATGCTATAATAATGATTACAATGTTCATCTTGTTATGAAATATGCTAATATAATGATTGCAATATTCATTTTGTAACTGTGCATGCTATTATATTGATTACAATGATGATTTTGTAACCGTTAAGGCTATTATAATGATTACAATGTTTACTTTGTAACTGAACATGCTATTACAATGATTACAATGTTCATCATGAAACTAAACATGCTATTATGTCGATTACAATTTTCATCTTGTAACTGAAAATGATATTATAATGATTACAATGTTTATCTTGCAACTGAGCATGCTATTATAATGATTATAATGTTCACTTCGTAACTGAACATGCTATTTTAACTTTTACAATGTTCATCTTGTAACCGTTGACGCTATTATAATGATTACAATGTTCACCTTGTAACTGAGCATGCTATTATAATAATTTTAATGATCATTTTGTCACTGAACGTGCTATTTTAATAATTTTAATGTTCATTTTGTAAATGAACACGGTATTAGGTTATTATAATGTTCATCTTGTAACTGAATATGCTATTATAATGATTACAATGTTTATCTTGCCACTGAACATTCTATTATAATGATTTCAATGTTCATTTTGTATCTGAACACGCTATTTTAACTTTTACAATGTTCATCTTGTAACCGTTGACGCTATTATAATGATTACAATGTTCACCTTGTAACTGAGCATGCTATTATAATAATTTTAATGATCATTTTGTCACTGAACGTGCTATTTTAATAATTTTAATGTTCATTTTGTAAATGAACACGGTATTAGGTTATTATAATGTTCATCTTGTAACTGAATATGCTATTATAATGATTACAATGTTCATCTTGCCAATGAACATTCTATTATAATGATTTCAATGTTCATTTTGTAACTGAACACGCTATTAAATTATTACAATGGTAATCTAGTAACTGAACATGCTATTACAATGATTACAGTGTTCATCTTGTAACTGACCATGCTGTTATTATGATTACAATGTTCATCTTGTAACTGAACATGCTAAAATAATGATTACAATGTTCATTTTGCAACAGAACATGCTTTTATACTGATTACAATGCTCATCTTATAACTACATATGCTATAATAATGATTACAATGTTCATCTTGTAATGAAATATGCTAATATAATGATTGCAATATTCATTTTGCAACTAGGCATGCTATTATATTGATTATAATGATGATTTTGTAACAGTTGACGCTATTATAATGATTACAATGTTCACCTTGTAACTGAGCATGCTATTATAATGATTTAAATGTTCACCTTGTCACTGAACGTGCTATTATAACAATTTTAATGTTCATTTTGTAACTGAACACAGTATTAGGTTATTATAATGTTCATCTTGTAACTGAATATGCTATTATAATGATTGCAATGTTTATCTTGGCACTGAACATTCTCTTATAATGGTTTCAATGTTCATTTTGTAACTGAACACGCTATTAAATTATTACAATGTTCATCCTGTAACTGAACATGCTATTATAATGATTACAATGTTCATATTGTAACTGAGCACCCTATTGTAATGATTACAATGTTCACCTTGTAACTGAGCACATTATTATAATGATTACAATGTTCATCTTGTACCTAAATATGCTATTGTAATGATTACAATGTCCATTTTGCAACTGAGCATGCTTGTATTCTAATTACAATGTTCACCTTGCAACTGATGATGTTTTTATAATGATTACAATGTTCATCTTGTAACTGAACATGCTATTATGTCGATTACAATGTTCACTTTGTAACTGAACATGCTATTACAATGATTACAATGTTCATCTTGTAACTAAACATGCTATTATGTCGATTACAATGTTCACTTTGTAACTGAACATGCTATTACAATGATTACAATGTTCATCTTGTAACTGAACATGCTATTATGTCGATTACAATCTTCATCTTGCAACTGAGCATGATATTATAATGATTACAATGTTCATCTTGTAATTGAACGTGCTAATATAATGAATACAATGTTCATTTTGTAACTGATGATGTTATTATAATGTTACAATATTCATCTTGTAACTGAATATGCTAATGTAATGATTACAATGTCCATTTTGCAACTGAGCATGCTTTTATACTGATTAAAATGTCCACCTTGTAACTGAACATGCTATTATAATGATTTAAATGTTCATCTAGTAACTGAGCATGTTTTTATAATGATTACAATGTTCACCTTGTAACTGAACATGCTTTTATAATGATTACAATGTTCATCTTGTAATTGAACGTGCTAATATAATGAATACAATGTTTGTTTGTAACTGATGATGTTATTATAATGATTACAATATTCATCTTGTAAGTTAATATGCTAATGTAATGATTACAATGTCCATTTTGCAACTGACAATGCTTTTATACTGATTACAATGTTCACCTTGTCACTGATGATGTTTTTATAATGATTACAATGTTCATCTTGTAACTACATATGCTATAATACTGATTACAATGTTCATCTTGTAATGAAATATGCTAATATAGTAACTGCAATATTAATTTTGTAACTGAGCATGCTATTATATTGATTACAATGATGATTTTGTAACCGTTGACGCTATTATAATGATTACAATATTAATTTTGTAACTGAGCATGCTATTATACTGATTACAATGTTCATCTTGTAACTGAACATGCTATTATAATGATTACAATGTTCATGTTGTAACTGAACATGCCATTATACTGATAACAATGTTCATCTTGTAACTGGGCATACTAGTATAATGATTACAATGTTCATTTTGTAACTGAATATGCTATTATATTGATTACAATGTTCATCTTGTAACTGAACATCCTAATATAATGATTACAATGTTCATCTGGTAACTGAGTGAGTGCTTGGGTCTTAACGTCGTTCTCTCTGGTAACTGAACATGTTATTATAATGATTACAATGTTCATCTTGTAACTGAGCATACTAGTATAATGATTACATTGTTAATTTTGTAACTGAGCATGCTATTATACTGATTACAATGTTCATCTTGTAATTGAGCATGCTATTATAATGATTACAATGTTTATGTTGTTACTGAACATGCTATTATACTGATAACAATGTTCATCTTGTAACTAAGCATGATATTATAATAATTACAATGTTCATTTAGTAAGTGAACATGCTTTTATAATAATTACAATGTTCATCTTGTAACTGAACGTCCTAATATGATGATTACAATGATCATCTTGTAAGTAAACATGTTATTATAATGATTACAATGTTCACCTTGTAAATGAACATGCCATTACAATAACTAAAATATTTATCTTGTAACTGAACATGCTATTATATCAATTACAATCCTCACGTTTCAACTAATCGTGCTAATATAATGATTACAATGTTTATCTTGTAACTGAAGATGCTATTATAATAATTACAAAGGGTGTCTTGTAACTGAACGTGCTATTCTAGTAATTACAATAATCACCTCGTAACTGAACATGCTATTATAATGATTACAATGTTCACCATGTCACTGAAAGTGATATTATAATAGTTTTAATGTTCATTTTGTAACTGAACACGGTATTAGGTTATTGCAATGTTCATCCTGTAACCGAATATGCTATAATACTGATTACAATGTTCATCTTGTAACTGAGCATGCTATTACAATGATTACAGTGTTCATCTTGTAACTGACCATGCTGTTATTATGATTACAATGTTCATCTTGTAACTGAACATGCTAAAATAATGATTACAATGTTCATTTTGCAACAGAACATGCTTTTATACTGATTACAATGCTCATCTTATAACTACATATGCTATAATAATGATTACAATGTTCATCTTGTAATGAAATATGCTAATATAATAATTGCAATATTCATTTTGTAACTAGGCATGCTATTATATTGATTACAATGATGATTTTGTAACAGTTGACGCTATTATAATGATTACAATGTTCACCTTGTAACTGAGCATGCTATTAAAATGATTTAAATGTTCACCTTGTCACTGAACGTGCTATTATCACAATTTTAATGTTCATTTTGTAACTGAACACAGTATTAGGTTATTATAATGTTCATCTTGTAACTGAATATGCTATTATAATGATTGCAATGTTTATCTTGGCACTGAACATTCTCTTATAATGGTTTCAATGTTCATTTTGTAACTGAACACGCTATTAAATTATTACAATGTTCATATTGTAACTGAGCACGATATTGTAATGATTACAATGTTCACCTTGTAACTGAGCACATTATTATAATGATTACAACATCATCTTGTACCTGAATATGCTATTGTAATGATTACAATGTCCATTTTGCAACTGAGCATGCTTGTATACTGATTACAATGTTCACCTTGCAACTGATGATGTTTTTATAATGATTACAATGTTCATCTGGTAACTGAACATGCAATTATAAGGATTACAATGTTCACTTTGTAACTGAACATGCTATTACAATGATTACAATGTTCATCTTGTAACTGAACATGCTATTATGTCGATTACAATATTCATCTTGCAACTGAGCATGATATTATAATGATTACAATGATCATCTTGTAATTGAACGTGCTAATATAATGAATACAATGTTCATTTTGTAACTGATGATGTTATTATAATGATTACAATATTCATCTTGTAACTGAATATGCTAATGTAATAATTATAATGTCCATTCTCCAACTGAGCATGCTTTTATACTGATTACAATGTCCACCTTGTAACTGAACATGCTATTATAATGACTTCAATGTTAATCTTGTAACTGAGCATGTTTTTATAATGATTACAATGTTCACCTTGCAACTAAACATGCTTTTATAATGATTACAATGTTCATCTTGTAATTGAACGTGCTAATATAATGAATACAATGTTTATTTTGTAACTGATGATGTTATTATAATGATTACAATATTCATCTTGTAAGTGAATATGCTAATGTAATGATTACAATGTCCATTTTGCAACTGAGCATGCTTTTATACTGATTACAATGTTCACCTTGTAACTGATGATGTTTTTATAATGATTACAATGTTCATCTTGTAACTGAGCACTCTATTGTAATGATTACAATGTTCACCTTGTAACTGAGCACATTATTATAATGATTACAATGTTCATCATGTAACTGAATATGCTATTGTAATGATTACACTGTCCATTTTGCAACTGAGCATGCTTGTATACTGATAACAATGTTCACCTTGCAACTGATGATGATTTTATAATGATTACAATGTTCATCTTGTAACTGAACATGCAATTATAAGGATTACAATGTTCACTTTGTAACTGAACATGCTATTACAATGATTACAATGTTCATCTTGTAACTGAACATGCTATTATGTCGATTACAATCTTCATCTTGAAACTGAGCATGATATTATAATGATTACAATGTTCATCTTGTAGTTTAACGTGCTAATATAATGAATACAATGTTCATTTTGTAACTGATGATGTTATTATAATAATTACAATGTTCATCTTTTAAGTGAATATGCTAATGTAATGATTACAATGTCCATTTTGCAACTGAGCATGCTTTTATACTGATTACAATGTCCACCTTGTAACTGAACATGCTATTATAATGATTACAATGTTCATCTTGTAACTGAGCATGTTTTTATAATGATTACAATGTTCACCTTGCAACTGAACATGCTGTTTATAATGATTACAATGTTCATCTTGTAATTGAACGTGCTAATATAATGAATACAATGTTTATTTTGTAACTGATGATGTTATTATAATGATTACAATATTCATCTTGTAAGTGAATATGATTATAATGATTACAATGTCCATTTTGCAACTGAGTATGCTTTTATACTGATTACAATGTTCACCTTGTAACTGATGATGTTTTTAAAATGATTACAATGTTTATCTTGTAACTACATATGCTATAATAATGATTACAATGTTCATCTTGTAATGAAATATGCTAATATAATAATTGCAATATTCATTTTGTAACTGAGCATACTATTATATTGATTACAATGATGATTTTGTAACAGTTGACGCTAATATAATAATTACAATGTTTACTTTGTAACTGAACATGCTATTACAATGATTACAATGTTTATCTTGTAACTGAACATGCTATTATGTCGATTACAATCTTCATCTTTTAACTGAAAATGATATTTTAATGATTACAATGTTTATCATGCAACTGAGCATGCTTTTGTAATGATTACAATGTTCACTTCGTAACTGAACATGATATTATACCTTTTACAATGTTCATCTTGTAACTGGGCATGTTTTTTTAATGATTACAATGATCATCTTGTAACTGAGCACGCTATTGTAATGATTCCAATGTTCACCTTGTAACGGAGCACATTATTATAATGATTACAATGTTCATCTTGTAACTGAATATGCTATTGTAATGATTACAATGTCCATTTTGCAACTGAGCATGCTTGTATACTAATTACAATGTTCACTTTGTAACTGAACATGCTATTACAATGATTACAATGTTCATCTTGTAACTGAACATGCTATTATCTCGATTACAATCTTCATCTTGCAACTGAGCATGATATTATAATGATTACAATGTTCATCTTGTAACTGAACATGCTAATGTAATGATTACAATGTCCATTTTGCAACTGAGCATGGTTTTACACTGATTACAATGTCCACCTTGTAACTGATGATGTTTTTATAATGATTACAGTGTTCATCTTGTAACTACATCTGCTATAATAATGATTACAATGTTCATCTTGTTATGAAATATGCTAATATAATGATTGCAATATTCATTTTGTAACTGTGCATGCTATTATATTGATTACAATGATGATTTTGTAACCGTTAAGGCTATTATAATGATTACAATGTTTACTTTGTAACTGAACATGCTATTACAATGATTACAATGTTCATCATGCAACTAAACATGCTATTATGTCGATTACAATTTTCATCTTGTAACTGAAAATGATATTATAATGATTACAATGTTTATCTTGCAACTGAGCATGCTATTATAATGATTATAATGTTCACTTCGTAACTGAACATGCTATTTTAACTTTTACAATGTTCATCTTGTAACCGTTGACGCTATTATAATGATTACAATGTTCACCTTGTAACTGAGCATGCTATTATAATAATTTTAATGATCATTTTGTCACTGAACGTGCTATTTTAATAATTTTAATGTTCATTTTGTAAATGAACACGGTATTAGGTTATTATAATGTTCATCTTGTAACTGAATATGCTATTATAATGATTACAATGTTTATCTTGCCACTGAACATTCTATTATAATGATTTCAATGTTCATTTTGTATCTGAACACGCTATTTTAACTTTTACAATGTTCATCTTGTAACCGTTGACGCTATTATAATGATTACAATGTTCACCTTGTAACTGAGCATGCTATTATAATAATTTTAATGATCATTTTGTCACTGAACGTGCTATTTTAATAATTTTAATGTTCATTTTGTAAATGAACACGGTATTAGGTTATTATAATGTTCATCTTGTAACTGAATATGCTATTATAATGATTACAATGTTCATCTTGCCAATGAACATTCTATTATAATGATTTCAATGTTCATTTTGTAACTGAACACGCTATTAAATTATTACAATGGTAATCTAGTAACTGAACATGCTATTACAATGATTACAGTGTTCGTCTTGTAACTGACCATGCTGTTATTATGATTACAATGTTCATCTTGTAACTGAACATGCTAAAATAATGATTACAATGTTCATTTTGCAACAGAACATGCTTTTATACTGATTACAATGCTCATCTTATAACTACATATGCTATAATAATGATTACAATGTTCATCTTGTAATGAAATATGCTAATATAATGATTGCAATATTCATTTTGCAACTAGGCATGCTATTATATTGATTATAATGATGATTTTGTAACAGTTGACGCTATTATAATGATTACAATGTTCACCTTGTAACTGAGCATGCTATTATAATGATTTAAATGTTCACCTTGTCACTGAACGTGCTATTATAACAATTTTAATGTTCATTTTGTAACTGAACACAGTATTAGGTTATTATAATGTTCATCTTGTAACTGAATATGCTATTATAATGATTGCAATGTTTATCTTGGCACTGAACATTCTCTTATAATGGTTTCAATGTTCATTTTGTAACTGAACACGCTATTAAATTATTACAATGTTCATCCTGTAACTGAACATGCTATTATAATAATTACAATGTTCATATTGTAACTGAGCACCCTATTGTAATGATTACAATGTTCACCTTGTAACTGAGCACATTATTATAATGATTACAATGTTCATCTTGTACCTAAATATGCTATTGTAATGATTACAATGTCCATTTTGCAACTGAGCATGCTTGTATTCTAATTACAATGTTCACCTTGCAACTGATGATGTTTTTATAATGATTACAATGTTCATCTTGTAACTGAACATGCTATTATGTTGATTACAATGTTCACTTTGTAACTGAACATGCTATTACAATGATTACAATGTTCATCTTGTAACTAAACATGCTATTATGTCGATTACAATGTTCACTTTGTAACTGAACATGCTATTACAATGATTACAATGTTCATCTTGTAACTGAACATGCTATTATGTCGATTACAATCTTCATCTTGCAACTGAGCATGATATTATAATGATTACAATGTTCATCTTGTAATTGAACGTGCTAATATAATGAATACAATGTTCATTTTGTAACTGATGATGTTATTATAATGTTACAATATTCATCTTGTAACTGAATATGCTAATGTAATGATTACAATGTCCATTTTGCAACTGAGCATGCTTTTATACTGATTAAAATGTCCACCTTGTAACTGAACATGCTATTATAATGATTTAAATGTTCATCTAGTAACTGAGCATGTTTTTATAATGATTACAATGTTCACCTTGTAACTGAACATGCTTTTATAATGATTACAATGTTCATCTTGTAATTGAACGTGCTAATATAATGAATACAATGTTTGTTTGTAACTGATGATGTTATTATAATGATTACAATATTCATCTTGTAAGTTAATATGCTAATGTAATGATTACAATGTCCATTTTGCAACTGACAATGCTTTTATACTGATTACAATGTTCACCTTGTCACTGATGATGTTTTTATAATGATTACAATGTTAATCTTGTAACTACATATGCTATAATACTGATTACAATGTTCATCTTGTAATGAAATATGCTAATATAGTAACTGCAATATTAATTTTGTAACTGAGCATGCTATTATATTGATTACAATGATGATTTTGTAACCGTTGACGCTATTATAATGATTACAATATTAATTTTGTAACTGAGCATGCTATTATACTGATTACAATGTTCATCTTGTAACTGAACATGCTATTATAATGATTACAATGTTCATGTTGTAACTGAACATGCCATTATACTGATAACAATGTTCATCTTGTAACTGGGCATACTAGTATAATGATTACAATGTTCATTTTGTAACTAAACATGCTATTATGTCGATTACAATGTTCACTTTGTAACTGAATATGCTATTATATTGATTACAATGTTCATCTTGTAACTGAACATCCTAATATACTGATTACAATGTTCATCTGGTAACTGAGTGAGTGCTTGGGTCTTAACGTCGTTCTCTCTGGTAACTGAACATGTTATTATAATGATTACAATGTTCATCTTGTAACTGAGCATACTAGTATAATGATTACATTGTTAATTTTGTAACTGAGCATGCTATTATACTGATTACAATGTTCATCTTGTAATTGAGCATGCTATTATAATGATTACAATGTTTATGTTGTTACTGAACATGCTATTATACTGATAACAATGTTCATCTTGTAACTAAGCATGATATTATAATAATTACAATGTTCATTTAGTAAGTGAACATGCTTTTATAATAATTACAATGTTCATCTTGTAACTGAACGTCCTAATATGATGATTACAATGATCATCTTGTAAGTAAACATGTTATTATAATGATTACAATGTTCACCTTGTAAATGAACATGCCATTACAATAACTAAAATATTTATCTTGTAACTGAACATGCTATTATATCAATTACAATCCTCACGTTTCAACTAAACGTGCTAATATAATGATTACAATGTTTATCTTGTAACTGAAGATGCTATTATAATAATTACAAAGGGTGTCTTGTAACTGAACGTGCTATTCTAGTAATTACAATAATCACCTCGTAACTGAACATGCTATTATAATGATTACAATGTTCACCATGTCACTGAAAGTGATATTATAATAGTTTTAATGTTCATTTTGTAACTGAACACGGTATTAGGTTATTGCAATGTTCATCCTGTAACCGAATATGCTATAATACTGATTACAATGTTCATCTTGTAACTGAGCATGCTATTACAATGATTACAGTGTTCATCTTGTAACTGACCATGCTGTTATTATGATTACAATGTTCATCTTGTAACTGAACATACAATTATAAGGATTACAATGTTCACTTTGTAACTGAACATGCTATTACAATGATTACAATGTTCATCTTGTAACTGAACATGCTATTATGTCGATTACAATCTTCATCTTGCAACTGAGCATGATATTATAATGATTACAATGTTCATCTTGTAATTGAACGTGCTAATATAATAAATACAATGTTCATTTTGTAACTGATGATGTTATTATAATGTTACAATATTCATCTTGTAACTGAATATGCTAATGTAATGATTACAATGTCCATTTTGCAACTGAGCATGCTTTTATACTGATTAAAATGTCCACCTTGTAACTGAACATGCTATTATAATGATTTAATTGTTCATCTAGTAACTGAGCATGTTTTTATAATGATTACAATGTTCACCTTGTAACTGAACATGCTTTTATAATGATTACAATGTTCATCTTGTAATTGAACGTGCTAATATAATGAATACAATGTTTTTTTGTAACTGATGATGTTATTATAATGATTACAATATTCATCTTGTAAGTTAATATGCTAATGTAATGATTACAATGTCCATTTTGCAACTGACAATGCTTTTATACTGATTACAATGTTCACCTTGTCACTGATGATGTTTTTATAATGATTACAATGTTCATCTTGTAACTACATATGCTATAATACTGATTACAATGTTCATCTTGTAATGAAATATGCTAATATAGTAACTGCAATATTAATTTTGTAACTGAGCATGCTATTATATTGATTACAATGATGATTTTGTAACCGTTGACGCTATTATAATGATTACAATATTAATTTTGTAACTGAGCATGCTATTATACTGATTACAATGTTCATCTTGTAACTGAACATGCTATTATAATGATTACAATGTTCATGTTGTAACTGAACATGCCATTATACTGATAACAATGTTCATCTTGTAACTGGGCAAACTAGTATAATGATTACAATGTTCATTTTGTAACTGAGCATGCTATTATACTGATTACAATTTTTTTCTTTTAATTGAGCATGCTATTATAATAATTACATTGCTCATCTCGTATTTGAGCAAGCTATTATAATTATTACAATGTTCATCTTGTAATTGAGCATACTAGTATAATGATTACAATTTTAATTTTGTAACTGAGCATGCTATTTTACTGATTACAATGTTCATCTTGTAATTGAGCATGCTATTATAATGATTACAATGTTCATGTTGTAACTGAACATGCTATTATAATGATTTAAATGTTCACCTTGTCACTGAACGTGCTATTATCACAATTTTAATGTTCATTTTGTAACTGAACACAGTATTAGGTTATTATAATGTTCATCTTGTAACTGAATATGCTATTATAATGATTGCAATGTTTATCTTGGCACTGAACATTCTCTTATAATGGTTTCAATGTTTATTTTGTAACTGAACACGCTATTAAATTATTACAATGTTCATATTGTAACTGAGCACGATATTGTAATGATTACAATGTTCACCTTGTAACTGAGCACATTATTATAATGATTACAACATCATCTTGTACCTGAATATGCTATTGTAATGATTACAATGTCCATTTTGCAACTGAGCATGCTTGTATACTGATTACAATGTTCACCTTGCAACTGATGATGTTTTTATAATGATTACAATGTTCATCTGGTAACTGAACATGCAATTATAAGGATTACAATGTTCACTTTGTAACTGAACATGCTATTACAATGATTACAATGTTCATCTTTTAACTGAACATGCTATTATGTCGATTACAATATTCATCTTGCAACTGAGCATGATATTATAATGATTACAATGATCATCTTGTAATTGAACGTGCTAATATAATGAATACAATGTTCATTTTGTAACTGATGATGTTATTATAATGATTACAATATTCATCTTGTAACTGAATATGCTAATGTAATAATTATAATGTCCATTCTCCAACTGAGCATGCTTTTATACTGATTACAATGTCCACCTTGTAACTGAACATGCTATTATAATGACTTCAATGTTAATCTTGTAACTGAGCATGTTTTTATAATGATTACAATGTTCACCTTGCAACTAAACATGCTTTTATAATGATTACAATGTTCATCTTGTAATTGAACGTGCTAATATAATGAATACAATGTTTATTTTGTAACTGATGATGTTATTATAATGATTACAATATTCATCTTGTAAGTGAATATGCTAATGTAATGATTACAATGTCCATTTTGCAACTGAGCATGCTTTTATACTGATTACAATGTTCACCTTGTAACTGATGATGTTTTTATAATGATTACAATGTTCACCTTGTAACTGATGATGTTTTTATAATGATTACAATGTTCATCTTGTAACTGAGCACGCTATTGTAATGATTACAATGTTCACCTTGTAACTGAGCACATTATTATAATGATTACAATGTTCATCATGTAACTGAATATGCTATTGTAATGATTACACTGTCCATTTTGCAACTGAGCATGCTTGTATACTGATAACAATGTTGACCTTGCAACTGATGATGTTTTTATAATGATTACAATGTTCATCTTGTAACTGAACATGCAATTATAAGGATTACAATGTTCACTTTGTAACTGAACATGCTATTACAATGATTACAATGTTCATCTTGTAACTGAACATGCTATTATGTCGATTACAATCTTCATCTTGAAACTGAGCATGATATTATAATGATTACAATGTTCATCTTGTAGTTTAACGTGCTAATATAATAAATACAATGTTCATTTTGTAACTGATGATGTTATTATAATAATTACAATGTTCATCTTGTAAGTGAATATGCTAATGTAATGATTACAATGTCCATTTTGCAACTGAGCATGCTTTTATACTGATTACAATGTCCACCTTGTAACTGATGATGTTTTTAAAATGATTACAATGTTTATCTTGTAACTACATATGCTATAATAATGATTACAATGTCCACCTTGTAACTGAACATGCTATTATAATGATTACAATGTTCATTTTGTAACTGAGCATGTTTTTATAAGGATTACAATGTTCACCTTGCAACTGAACATGCTGTTTATAATGATTACAATGTTCATCTTGTAATTGAACGTGCTAATATAATGAATACAATGTTTATTTTGTAACTGATGATGTTATTATAATGATTACAATATTCATCTTGTAAGTGAATATGATTATAATGATTACAATGTCCATTTTGCAACTGAGTATGCTTTTATACTGATTACAATGTTCACCTTGTAACTGATGATGTTTTTAAAATGATTACAATGTTTATCTTGTAACTACATATGCTATAATAATGATTACAATGTCCACCTTGTAACTGAACATGCTATTATAATGATTACAATGTTCATCTTGTAACTGAGCATGTTTTTATAATGATTACAATGTTCACCTTGCAACTGAACATGCTGTTTATAATGATTACAATGTTCATCTTGTAATTGAACGTGCTAATATAATGAATACAATGTTTATTTTGTAACTGATGATGTTATTATAATGATTACAATATTCATCTTGTAAGTGAATATGATTATAATGATTACAATGTCCATTTTGCAACTGAGTATGCTTTTATACTGATTACAATGTTCACCTTGTAACTGATGATGTTTTTAAAATGATTACAATGTTTATCTTGTAACTACATATGCTATAATAATGATTACAATGTTCATCTTGTAATGAAATATGCTAATATAATAATTGCAATATTCATTTTGTAACTGAGCATACTATTATATTGATTACAATGATGATTTTGTAACGGTTGACGCTAATATAAAAATTACAATGTTTACTTTGTAACTGAACTTGCTATTACAATGATTACAATGTTTATCTTGTAACTGAACATGCTATTATGTCGATTACAATCTTCATCTTTTAACTGAAAATGATATTTTAATGATTACAATGTTTATCATGCAACTGAGCATGCTTTTATAATGATTACAATGTTCACTTCGTAACTGAACATGATATTATACTTTTTACAATGTTCATCTTGTAACTGGGCATGTTTTTTTAATGATTACAATGATCATCTTGTAACTGAGCACGCTATTGTAATGATTCCAATGTTCACCTTGTAACGGAGCACATTATTATAATGATTACAATGTTCATCTTGTAACTGAGCATGCTATTACAATGATTACAGTGTTCATCTTGTAACTGACCATGCTGTTATTATGATTACAATGTTCATCTTGTAACTGAACATGCTAAAATAATGATTACAATGTTCATTTTGCAACAGAACATGCTTTTATACTGATTACAATGCTCATCTTATAACTACATATGCTATAATAATGATTACAATGTTCATCTTGTAATGAAATATGCTAATATAATAATTGCAATATTCATTTTGTAACTAGGCATGCTTTTATATTGATTACAATGATGATTTTGTAACAGTTGACGCTATTATAATGATTACAATGTTCACCTTGTAACTGAGCATGCTATTATAATGATTTAAATGTTCACCTTGTCACTGAACGTGCTATTATCACAATTTTAATGTTCATTTTGTAACTGAACACAGTATTAGGTTATTATAATGTTCATCTTGTAACTGAATATGCTATTATAATGATTGCAATGTTTATCTTGGCACTGAACATTCTCTTATAATGGTTTCAATGTTCATTTTGTAACTGAACACGCTATTAAATTATTACAATGTTCATATTGTAACTGAGCACGATATTGTAATGATTACAATGTCCACCTTGTAACTGAGCACATTATTATAATGATTACAACATCATCTTGTACCTGAATATGCTATTGTAATGATTACAATGTCCATTTTGCAACTGAGCATGCTTGTATACTGATTACAATGTTCACCTTGCAACTGATGATGTTTTTATAATGATTACAATGTTCATCTGGTAACTGAACATGCAATTATAAGGATTACAATGTTCACTTTGTAACTGAACATGCTATTACAATGATTATAATGTTCATCTTGTAACTGAACATGCTATTATGTCGATTACAATATTCATCTTGCAACTGAGCATGATATTATAATGATTACAATGATCATCTTGTAATTGAACGTGCTAATATAATGAATACAATGTTCATTTTGTAACTGATGATGTTATTATAATGATTACAATATTCATCTTGTAACTGAATATGCTAATGTAATAATTATAATGTCCATTCTCCAACTGAGCATGCTTTTATACTGATTACAATGTCCACCTTGTAACTGAACATGCTATTATAATGACTTCAATGTTAATCTTGTAACTGAGCATGTTTTTATAATGATTACAATGTTCACCTTGCAACTAAACATGCTTTTATAATGATTACAATGTTCATCTTGTAATTGAACGTGCTAATATAATGAATACAATGTTTATTTTGTAACTGATGATGTTATTATAATGATTACAATATTCATCTTGTAAGTGAATATGCTAATGTAATGATTACAATGTCCATTTTGCAACTGAGCATGCTTTTATACTGATTACAATGTTCACCTTGTAACTGATGATGTTTTTATAATGATTACAATGTTCATCTTGTAACTGAGCACTCTTTTGTAATGATTACAATGTTCACCTTGTAACTGAGCACATTATTATAATGATTACAATGTTCATCATGTAACTGAATATGCTATTGTAATGATTACACTGTGCATTTTGCAACTGAGCATGCTTGTATACTGATAACAATGTTGACCTTGCAACTGATGATGTTTTTATAATGATTACAATGTTCATCTTGTAACTGAACATGCAATTATAAGGATTACAATGTTCACTTTGTAACTGAACATGCTATTACAATTATTACAATGTTCATCTTGTAACTGAACATGCTATTATGTCGATTACAATCTTCATCTTGAAACTGAGCATGATATTATAATGATTACAATGTTCATCTTGTAGTTCAACGTGCTAATATAATGAATACAATGTTCATTTTGTAACTGATGATGTTATTATAATAATTACAATGTTCATCTTGTAAGTGAATATGCTAATGTAATGATTAGAATGTCCATTTTGCAACTGAGCATGCTTTTATACTGATTACAATGTCCACCTTGTAACTGAACATGCTATTATAATGATTACAATGTTCATCTTGTAACTGAGCATGTTTTTATAATGATTACAATGTTCACCTTGCAACTGAACATGCTGTTTATAATGATTACAATGTTCATCTTGTAATTGAACGTGCTAATATAATGAATACAATGTTTATTTTGTAACTGATGATGTTATTATAATGATTACAATATTCATCTTGTAAGTGAATATGATTATAATGATTACAATGTCCATTTTGCAACTGAGTATGCTTTTATACTGATTACAATGTTCACCTTGTAACTGATGATGTTTTTAAAATGATTACAATGTTTATCTTGTAACTACATATGCTATAATAATGATTACAATGTTCATCTTGTAATGAAATATGCTAATATAATAATTGCAATATTCATTTTGTAACTGAGCATACTGTTATATTGATTACAATGATGATTTTGTAACAGTTGACGCTAATATAATAATTACAATGTTTACTTTGTAACTGAACATGCTATTACAATGATTACAATGTTTATCTTGTAACTGAACATGCTATTATGTCGATTACAATCTTCATCTTTTAACTGAAAATGATATTTTAATGATTACAATGTTTATCATGCAACTGAGCATGCTTTTGTAATGATTACAATGTTCACTTCGTAACTGAACATGATATTATACCTTTTACAATGTTCATCTTGTAACTGGGCATGTTTTTTTAATGATTACAATGATCATCTTGTAACTGAGCACGCTATTGTAATGATTCCAATGTTCACCTTGTAACGGAGAACATTATTATAATGATTACAATGTTCATCTTGTAACTGAATATGCTATTGTAATGATTACAATGTCCATTTTGCAACTGAGCATGCTTGTATACTAATTACAATGTTCACTTTGTAACTGAACATGCTATTACAATGATTACAATGTTCATCTTGTAACTGAACATGCTATTATCTCGATTACAATCTTCATCTTGCAACTGAGCATGATATTATAATGATTACAATGTTCATCTTGTAACTGAACATGCTAATGTAATGATTACAATGTCCATTTTGCAACTGAGCATGGTTTTACACTGATTACAATGTCCACGTTGTAACTGATGATGTTTTTATAATGATTACAGTGTTCATCTTGTAACTACATATGCTATAATAATGATTACAATGTTCATCTTGTTATGAAATATGCTAATATAATGATTGCAATATTCATTTTGTAACTGTGCATGCTATTATATTGATTACAATGATGATTTTGTAACCGTTAAGGCTATTATAATGATTACAATGTTTACTTTGTAACTGAACATGCTATTACAATGATTACAATGTTCATCATGAAACTAAACATGCTATTATGTCGATTACAATTTTCATCTTGTAACTGAAAATGATATTATAATGATTACAATGTTTATCTTGCAACTGAGCATGCTATTATAATGATTATAATGTTCACTTCGTAACTGAACATGCTATTTTAACTTTTACAATGTTCATCTTGTAACCGTTGACGCTATTATAATGATTACAATGTTCACCTTGTAACTGAGCATGCTATTATAATAATTTTAATGATCATTTTGTCACTGAACGTGCTATTTTAATAATTTTAATGTTCATTTTGTAAATGAACACGGTATTAGGTTATTATAATGTTCATCTTGTAACTGAATATGCTATTATAATGATTACAATGTTTATCTTGCCACTGAACATTCTATTATAATGATTTCAATGTTCATTTTGTATCTGAACACGCTATTTTAACTTTTACAATGTTCATCTTGTAACCGTTGACGCTATTATAATGATTACAATGTTCACCTTGTAACTGAGCATGCTATTATAATAATTTTAATGATCATTTTGTCACTGAACGTGCTATTTTAATAATTTTAATGTTCATTTTGTAAATGAACACGGTATTAGGTTATTATAATGTTCATCTTGTAACTGAATATGCTATTATAATGATTACAATGTTCATCTTGCCAATGAACATTCTATTATAATGATTTCAATGTTCATTTTGTAACTGAACACGCTATTAAATTATTACAATGGTAATCTAGTAACTGAACATGCTATTACAATGATTACAGTGTTCATCTTGTAACTGACCATGCTGTTATTATGATTACAATGTTCATCTTGTAACTGAACATGCTAAAATAATGATTACAATGTTCATTTTGCAACAGAACATGCTTTTATACTGATTACAATGCTCATCTTATAACTACATATGCTATAATAATGATTACAATGTTCATCTTGTAATGAAATATGCTAATATAATGATTGCAATATTCATTTTGCAACTAGGCATGCTATTATATTGATTATAATGATGATTTTGTAACAGTTGACGCTATTATAATGATTACAATGTTCACCTTGTAACTGAGCATGCTATTATAATGATTTAAATGTTCACCTTGTCACTGAACGTGCTATTATAACAATTTTAATGTTCATTTTGTAACTGAACACAGTATTAGGTTATTATAATGTTCATCTTGTAACTGAATATGCTATTATAATGATTGCAATGTTTATCTTGGCACTGAACATTCTCTTATAATGGTTTCAATGTTCATTTTGTAACTGAACACGCTATTAAATTATTACAATGTTCATCCTGTAACTGAACATGCTATTATAATGATTACAATGTTCATATTGTAACTGAGCACCCTATTGTAATGATTACAATGTTCACCTTGTAACTGAGCACATTATTATAATGATGACAATGTTCATCTTGTACCTAAATATGCTATTGTAATGATTACAATGTCCATTTTGCAACTGAGCATGCTTGTATTCTAATTACAATGTTCACCTTGCAACTGATGATGTTTTTATAATGATTACAATGTTCATCTTGTAACTGAACATGCTATTATGTCGATTACAATGTTCACTTTGTAACTGAACATGCTATTACAATGATTACAATGTTCATCTTGTAACTGAACATGCTATTATGTCGATTACAATCTTCATTTTGCAACTGAGCATGATATTATAATGATTACAATGTTCATCTTGTAATTGAACGTGCTAATATAATGAATACAATGTTCATTTTGTAACTGATGATGTTATTATAATGTTACAATATTCATCTTGTAACTGAATATGCTAATGTAATGATTACAATGTCCATTTTGCAACTGAGCATGCTTTTATACTGATTAAAATGTCCACCTTGTAACTGAACATGCTATTATAATGATTTAAATGTTCATCTAGTAACTGAGCATGTTTTTATAATGATTACAATGTTCACCTTGTAACTGAACATGCTTTTATAATGATTACAATGTTCATCTTGTAATTGAACGTGCTAATATAATGAATACAATGTTTGTTTGTAACTGATGATGTTATTATAATGATTACAATATTCATCTTGTAAGTTAATATGCTAATGTAATGATTACAATGTCCATTTTGCAACTGACAATGCTTTTATACTGATTACAATGTTCACCTTGTCACTGATGATGTTTTTATAATGATTACAATGTTCATCTTGTAACTACATATGCTATAATACTGATTACAATGTTCATCTTGTAATGAAATATGCTAATATAGTAACTGCAATATTAATTTTGTAACTGAGCATGCTATTATATTGATTACAATGATGATTTTGTAACCGTTGACGCTATTATAATGATTACAATATTAATTTTGTAACTGAGCATGCTATTATACTGATTACAATGTTCATCTTGTAACTGAACATGCTATTATAATGATTACAATGTTCATGTTGTAACTGAACATGCCATTATACTGATAACAATGTTCATCTTGTAACTGGGCATACTAGTATAATGATTACAATGTTCATTTTGTAACTAAACATGCTATTATGTCGATTACAATGTTCACTTTGTAACTGAATATGCTATTATATTGATTACAATGTTCATCTTGTAACTGAACATCCTAATATAATGATTACAATGTTCATCTGGTAACTGAGTGAGTGCTTGGGTCTTAACGTCGTTCTCTCTGGTAACTGAACATGTTATTATAATGATTACAATGTTCATCTTGTAACTGAGCATACTAGTATAATGATTACATTGTTAATTTTGTAACTGAGCATGCTATTTTACTGATTACAATGTTCATCTTGTAATTGAGCATGCTATTATAATGATTACAATGTTTATGTTGTTACTGAACATGCTATTATACTGATAACAATGTTCATCTTGTAACTAAGCATGATATTATAATAATTACAATGTTCATTTAGTAAGTGAACATGCTTTTATAATAATTACAATGTTCATCTTGTAACTGAACGTCCTAATATGATGATTACAATGATCATCTTGTAAGTAAACATGTTATTATAATGATTACAATGTTCACCTTGTAAATGAACATGCCATTACAATAACTAAAATATTTATCTTGTAACTGAACATGCTATTATATCAATTACAATCCTCACGTTTCAACTAAACGTGCTAATATAATGATTACAATGTTTATCTTGTAACTGAAGATGCTATTATAATAATTACAAAGGGTGTCTTGTAACTGAACGTGCTATTATAGTAATTACAATAATCACCTTGTAACTGAACATGCTATTATAATGATTACAATGTTCACCATGTCACTGAAAGTGATATTATAATAGTTTTAATGTTCATTTTGTAACTGAACACGGTATTAGGTTATTGCAATGTTCATCCTGTAACCGAATATGCTATAATAATGATTACAATGTTCATCTTGTAACTGAGCATGCTATTACAATGATTACAGTGTTCATCTTGTAACTGACCATGCTGTTATTATGATTACAATGTTCATCTTGTAACTGAACATGCTAAAATAATGATTACAATGTTCATTTTGCAACAGAACATGCTTTTATACTGATTACAATGCTTATCTTATAACTACATATGCTATAATAATGATTACAATGTTCATCTTGTAATGAAATATGCTAATATAATAATTGCAATATTCATTTTGTAACTAGGCATGCTATTATATTGATTACAATGATGATTTTGTAACAGTTGACGCTATTATAATGATTACAATGTTCACCTTGTAACTGAGCATGCTATTATAATGATTTAAATGTTCACCTTGTCACTGAACGTGCTATTATCACAATTTTAATGTTCATTTTGTAACTGAACACAGTATTAGGTTATTATAATGTTCATCTTGTAACTGAATATGCTATTATAATGATTGCAATGTTTATCTTGGCACTGAACATTCTCTTATAATGGTTTCAATGTTCATTTTGTAACTGAACACGCTATTAAATTATTACAATGTTCATATTGTAACTGAGCACGATATTGTAATGATTACAATGTTCACCTTGTAACTGAGCACATTATTATAATGATTACAACATCATCTTGTACCTGAATATGCTATTGTAATGATTACAATGTCCATTTTGCAACTGAGCATGCTTGTATACTGATTACAATGTTCACCTTGCAACTGATGATGTTTTTAAAATGATTACAATGTTCATCTGGTAACTGAACATGCAATTATAAGGATTACAATGTTCACTTTGTAACTGAACATGCTATTACAATGATTACAATGTTCATCTTTTAACTGAACATGCTATTATGTCGATTACAATATTCATCTTGCAACTGAGCATGATATTATAATGATTACAATGATCATCTTGTAATTGAACGTGCTAATATAATGAATACAATGTTCATTTTGTAACTGATGATGTTATTATAATGATTACAATATTCATCTTGTAACTGAATATGCTAATGTAATAATTATAATGTCCATTCTCCAACTGAGCATGCTTTTATACTGATTACAATGTCCACCTTGTAACTGAACATGCTATTATAATGACTTCAATGTTAATCTTGTAACTGAGCATGTTTTTATAATGATTACAATGTTCACCTTGCAACTAAACATGCTTTTATAATGATTACAATGTTCATCTTGTAATTGAACGTGCTAATATAATAAATACAATGTTTATTTTGTAACTGATGATGTTATTATAATGATTACAATATTCATCTTGTAAGTGAATATGCTAATGTAATGATTACAATGTCCATTTTGCAACTGAGCATGCTTTTATACTGATTACAATGTTCACCTTGTAACTGATGATGTTTTTATAATGATTACAATGTTCACCTTGTAACTGATGATGTTTTTATAATGATTACAATGTTCATCTTGTAACTGAGCACGCTATTGTAATGATTACAATGTTCACCTTGTAACTGAGCACATTATTATAATGATTACAATGTTCATCATGTAACTGAATATGCTATTGTAATGATTACACTGTCCATTTTGCAACTGAGCATGCTTGTATACTGATAACAATGTTGACCTTGCAAGTGATGATGTTTTTATAATGATTACAATGTTCATCTTGTAACTGAACATGCAATTATAAGGATTACAATGTTCACTTTGTAACTGAACATGCTATTACAATGATTACAATGTTCATCTTGTAACTGAACATGCTATTATGTCGATTACAATCTTCATCTTGAAACTGAGCATGATATTTTAATGATTACAATGTTCATCTTGTAGTTTAACGTGCTAATATAATGAATACAATGTTCATTTTGTAACTGATGATGTTATTATAATAATTACAATGTTCATCTTGTAGGTGAATATGCTAATGTAATGATTACAATGTCCATTTTGCAACTGAGCATGCTTTTATACTGATTACAATGTCCACCTTGTAACTGAACATGCTATTATAATGATTACAATGTTCATCTTGTAACTGAGCATGTTTTTATAAGGATTACAATGTTCACCTTGCAACTGAACATGCTGTTTATAATGATTACAATGTTCATCTTGTAATTGAACGTGCTAATATAATGAATACAATGTTTATTTTGTAACTGATGATGTTATTATAATGATTACAATATTCATCTTGTAAGTGAATATGATTATAATGATTACAATGTCCATTTTGCAACTGAGTATGCTTTTATACTGATTACAATGTTCACCTTGTAACTGATGATGTTTTTAAAATGATTACAATGTTTATCTTGTAACTACATATGCTATAATAATGATTACAATGTCCACCTTGTAACTGAACATGCTATTATAATGATTACAATGTTCATCTTGTAACTGAGCATGTTTTTATAAGGATTACAATGTTCACCTTGCAACTGAACATGCTGTTTATAATGATTACAATGTTCATCTTGTAATTGAACGTGCTAATATAATGAATACAATGTTTATTTTGTAACTGATGATGTTATTATAATGATTACAATATTCATCTTGTAAGTGAATATGATTATAATGATTACAATGTCCATTTTGCAACTGAGTATGCTTTTATACTGATTACAATGTTCACCTTGTAACTGATGATGTTTTTAAAATGATTACAATGTTTATCTTGTAACTACATATGCTATAATAATGATTACAATGTCCACCTTGTAACTGAACATGCTATTATAATGATTACAATGTTCATCTTGTAACTGAGCATGTTTTTATAAGGATTACAATGTTCACCTTGCAACTGAACATGCTGTTTATAATGATTACAATGTTCATCTTGTAATTGAACGTGCTAGTATAATGAATACAATGTTTATTTTGTAACTGATGATGTTATTATAATGATTACAATTTTCATCTTGTAAGTGAATATGATTATAATGATTACAATGTCCATTTTGCAACTGAGTATGCTTTTATACTGATTACAATGTTCACCTTGTAACTGATGATGTTTTTAAAATGATTACAATGTTTATTTTGTAACTACATATGGTATAATAATGATTACAATGTTCATCTTGTAATGAAATATGCTAATATAATGATTGCAATATTCATTTTGTAACTGAGCATACTATTATATTGATTACAATGATGATTTTGTAACAGTTGACGCTAATTTAATAATTACAATGTTTACTTTGTAACTGAACTTGCTATTACAATGATTACAATGTTTATCGTGTAACTGAACATGCTATTATGTCGATTACAATCTTCATCTTTTAACTGAAAATGATATTTTAATGATTACAATGTTTATCATGCAAATGAGCATGCTTTTATAATGATTACAATGTTCACTTCGTAACTGAACATGATATTATACTTTTTACAATGTTCATCTTGTAACTGGGCATGTTTTTTTAATGATTACAATGATCATCTTGTAACTGAGCACGCTATTGTAATGATTCCAATGTTCACCTTGTAACGGAGCACATTATTATAATGATTACAATGTTCATCTTGTAACTGAATATGCTTTTATAATGATTGCAATGTTCATCTTGTAACTGAAAATGCTATTATACTGATAACAATGTTCATCTTGTAACTAAGCATGATATGATAATAATTACAATGTTCATCCTGTAACTGAACATGCTATTATAATGATTACAATGTTCATATTGTAACTGAGCACGCTATTGTAATGATTACAATGTTCACCTTGTAACTGAGCACATTATTATAATGATTACAACATCATCTTGTACCTGAATATGCTATTGTAATGATTACAATGTCCATTTTGCAACTGAGCATGCTTGTATACTGATTACAATGTTCACCTTGCAACTGATGATGTTTTTATAATGATTACAATGTTCATCTGGTAACTGAACATGCAATTATAAGGATTACAATGTTCACTTTGTAACTGAACATGCTATTACAATGATTACAATGTTCATCTTGTAACTGAACATGCTATTATGTCGATTACAATATTCATCTTGCAACTGAGCATGATATTATAATGATTACAATGATCATCTTGTAATTGAACGTGCTAATATAATGAATACAATGTTCATTTTGTAACTGATGATGTTATTATAATGATTACAATATTCATCTTGTAAGTGAATATGCTAATGTAATAATTATAATGTCCATTCTCCAACTGAGCATGCTTATATACTGATTACAATGTCCACCTTGTAACTGAACATGCTATTATAATGACTTCAATGTTAATCTTGTAACTGAGCATGTTTTTATAATGATTACAATGTTCACCTTGCAACTAAACATGCTTTTATAATGATTACAATGTTCATCTTGTAATTGAACGTGCTAATATAATGAATACAATGTTTATTTTGTAACTGATGATGTTATTATAATGATTACAATATTCATCTTGTAAGTGAATATGCTAATGTAATGATTACAATGTCCATTTTGCAACTGAGCATGCTTTTATACTGATTACAATGTTCACCTTGTAACTGATGATGTTTTTATAATGATTACAATGTTCATCTTGTAACTGAGCACGCTATTGTAATGATTACAATGTTCACCTTGTAACTGAGCACATTATTATAATGATTACAATGTTCATCATGTAACTGAATATGCTATTGTAATGATTACACTGTCCATTTTGCAACTGAGCATGCTTGTATACTGATAACAATGTTCACCTTGCAACTGATGATGTTTTTATAATGATTACAATGTTCATCTTGTAACTGAACATGCAATTATAAGGATTACAATGTTCACTTTGTAACTGAACATGCTATTACAATGATTACAATGTTCATCTTGTAACTGAACATGCTATTATGTCGATTACAATCTTCATCTTGAAACTGAGCATGATATTATAATGATTACAATGTTCATCTTGTAGTTTAACGTGCTAATATAATGAATACAATGTTCATTTTGTAACTGATGATGTTATTATAATAATTACAATGTTCATCTTGTAAGTGAATATGCTAATGTAATGATTACAATGTCCATTTTGCAAATGAGCATGCTTTTATACTGATTACAATGTCCACCTTGTAACTGAACATGCTATTATAATGATTACAATGTTCATCTTGTAACTGAGCATGTTATTATAATGATTACAATGTTCACCTTGCAACTGAACATGCTGTTTATAATGATTACAATGTTCATCTTGTAATTGAACGTGCTAATATAATGAATACAATGTTTATTTTGTAACTGATGATGTTATTATAATGATTACAATATTCATCTTGTAAGTGAATATGATTATAATGATTACAATGTCCATTTTGCAACTGAGTATGCTTTTATACTGATTACAATGTTCACCTTGTAAGTGATGATGTTTTTAAAATGATTACAATGTTTATCTTGTAACTACATATGCTATAATAATGATTACAATGTTCATCTTGTAATGAAATATGCTAATATAATAATTGCAATATTCATTTTGTAACTGAGCATACTATTATATTGATTACAATGATGATTTTGTAACAGTTGACGCTAATATAATAATTACAATGTTTACTTTGTAACTGAACATGCTATTACAATGATTACAATGTTTATCTTGTAACTGAACATGCTATTATGTCGATTACAATCTTCATCTTTTAACTGAAAATGATATTTTAATGATTACAATGTTTATCATGCAACTGAGCATGCTTTTGTAATGATTACAATGTTCACTTCGTAACTGAACATGATATTATACCTTTTACAATGTTCATCTTGTAACTGGGCATGTTTTTTTAATGATTACAATGATCATCTTGTAACTGAGCACGCTATTGTAATGATTCCAATGTTCACCTTGTAACGGAGCACATTATTATAATGATTACAATGTTCATCTTGTAACTGAATATGCTATTGTAATGATTACAATGTCCATTTTGCAACTGAGCATGCTTGTATACTAATTACAATGTTCACTTTGTAACTGAACATGCTATTACAATGATTACAATGTTCATCTTGTAACTGAACATGCTATTATCTCGATTACAATCTTCATCTTGCAACTGAGCATGATATTATAATGATTACAATGTTCATCTTGTAACTGAACATGCTAATGTAATGATTACAATGTCCATTTTGCAACTGAGCATGGTTTTACACTGATTACAATGTCCACCTTGTAACTGATGATGTTTTTATAATGATTACAGTGTTCATCTTGTAACTACATATGCTATAATAATGATTACAATGTTCATCTTGTTATGAAATATGCTAATATAATGATTGCAATATTCATTTTGTAACTGTGCATGCTATTATATTGATTACAATGATGATTTTGTAACCGTTAAGGCTATTATAATGATTACAATGTTTACTTTGTAACTGAACATGCTATTACAATGATTACAATGTTCATCATGCAACTAAACATGCTATTATGTCGATTACAATTTTCATCTTGTAACTGAAAATGATATTATAATGATTACAATGTTTATCTTGCAACTGAGCATGCTATTATAATGATTATAATGTTCACTTCGTAACTGAACATGCTATTTTAACTTTTACAATGTTCATCTTGTAACCGTTGACGCTATTATAATGATTACAATGTTCACCTTGTAACTGAGCATGCTATTATAATAATTTTAATGATCATTTTGTCACTGAACGTGCTATTTTAATAATTTTAATGTTCATTTTGTAAATGAACACGGTATTAGGTTATTATAATGTTCATCTTGTAACTGAATATGCTATTATAATGATTACAATGTTTATCTTGCCACTGAACATTCTATTATAATGATTTCAATGTTCATTTTGTATCTGAACACGCTATTTTAACTTTTACAATGTTCATCTTGTAACCGTTGACGCTATTATAATGATTACAATGTTCACCTTGTAACTGAGCATGCTATTATAATAATTTTAATGATCATTTTGTCACTGAACGTGCTATTTTAATAATTTTAATGTTCATTTTGTAAATGAACACGGTATTAGGTTATTATAATGTTCATCTTGTAACTGAATATGCTATTATAATGATTACAATGTTCATCTTGCCAATGAACATTCTATTATAATGATTTCAATGTTCATTTTGTAACTGAACACGCTATTAAATTATTACAATGGTAATCTAGTAACTGAACATGCTATTACAATGATTACAGTGTTCGTCTTGTAACTGACCATGCTGTTATTATGATTACAATGTTCATCTTGTAACTGAACATGCTAAAATAATGATTACAATGTTCATTTTGCAACAGAACATGCTTTTATACTGATTACAATGCTCATCTTATAACTACATATGCTATAATAATGATTACAATGTTCATCTTGTAATGAAATATGCTAATATAATGATTGCAATATTCATTTTGCAACTAGGCATGCTATTATATTGATTATAATGATGATTTTGTAACAGTTGACGCTATTATAATGATTACAATGTTCACCTTGTAACTGAGCATGCTATTATAATGATTTAAATGTTCACCTTGTCACTGAACGTGCTATTATAACAATTTTAATGTTCATTTTGTAACTGAACACAGTATTAGGTTATTATAATGTTCATCTTGTAACTGAATATGCTATTATAATGATTGCAATGTTTATCTTGGCACTGAACATTCTCTTATAATGGTTTCAATGTTCATTTTGTAACTGAACACGCTATTAAATTATTACAATGTTCATCCTGTAACTGAACATGCTATTATAATAATTACAATGTTCATATTGTAACTGAGCACCCTATTGTAATGATTACAATGTTCACCTTGTAACTGAGCACATTATTATAATGATTACAATGTTCATCTTGTACCTAAATATGCTATTGTAATGATTACAATGTCCATTTTGCAACTGAGCATGCTTGTATTCTAATTACAATGTTCACCTTGCAACTGATGATGTTTTTATAATGATTACAATGTTCATCTTGTAACTGAACATGCTATTATGTTGATTACAATGTTCACTTTGTAACTGAACATGCTATTACAATGATTACAATGTTCATCTTGTAACTAAACATGCTATTATGTCGATTACAATGTTCACTTTGTAACTGAACATGCTATTACAATGATTACAATGTTCATCTTGTAACTGAACATGCTATTATGTCGATTACAATCTTCATCTTGCAACTGAGCATGATATTATAATGATTACAATGTTCATCTTGTAATTGAACGTGCTAATATAATGAATACAATGTTCATTTTGTAACTGATGATGTTATTATAATGTTACAATATTCATCTTGTAACTGAATATGCTAATGTAATGATTACAATGTCCATTTTGCAACTGAGCATGCTTTTATACTGATTAAAATGTCCACCTTGTAACTGAACATGCTATTATAATGATTTAAATGTTCATCTAGTAACTGAGCATGTTTTTATAATGATTACAATGTTCACCTTGTAACTGAACATGCTTTTATAATGATTACAATGTTCATCTTGTAATTGAACGTGCTAATATAATGAATACAATGTTTGTTTGTAACTGATGATGTTATTATAATGATTACAATATTCATCTTGTAAGTTAATATGCTAATGTAATGATTACAATGTCCATTTTGCAACTGACAATGCTTTTATACTGATTACAATGTTCACCTTGTCACTGATGATGTTTTTATAATGATTACAATGTTCATCTTGTAACTACATATGCTATAATACTGATTACAATGTTCATCTTGTAATGAAATATGCTAATATAGTAACTGCAATATTAATTTTGTAACTGAGCATGCTATTATATTGATTACAATGATGATTTTGTAACCGTTGACGCTATTATAATGATTACAATATTAATTTTGTAACTGAGCATGCTATTATACTGATTACAATGTTCATCTTGTAACTGAACATGCTATTATAATGATTACAATGTTCATGTTGTAACTGAACATGCCATTATACTGATAACAATGTTCATCTTGTAACTGGGCATACTAGTATAATGATTACAATGTTCATTTTGTAACTAAACATGCTATTATGTCGATTACAATGTTCACTTTGTAACTGAATATGCTATTATATTGATTACAATGTTCATCTTGTAACTGAACATCCTAATATACTGATTACAATGTTCATCTGGTAACTGAGTGAGTGCTTGGGTCTTAACGTCGTTCTCTCTGGTAACTGAACATGTTATTATAATGATTACAATGTTCATCTTGTAACTGAGCATACTAGTATAATGATTACATTGTTAATTTTGTAACTGAGCATGCTATTATACTGATTACAATGTTCATCTTGTAATTGAGCATGCTATTATAATGATTACAATGTTTATGTTGTTACTGAACATGCTATTATACTGATAACAATGTTCATCTTGTAACTAAGCATGATATTATAATAATTACAATGTTCATTTAGTAAGTGAACATGCTTTTATAATAATTACAATGTTCATCTTGTAACTGAACGTCCTAATATGATGATTACAATGATCATCTTGTAAGTAAACATGTTATTATAATGATTACAATGTTCACCTTGTAAATGAACATGCCATTACAATAACTAAAATATTTATCTTGTAACTGAACATGCTATTATATCAATTACAATCCTCACGTTTCAACTAAACGTGCTAATATAATGATTACAATGTTTATCTTGTAACTGAAGATGCTATTATAATAATTACAAAGGGTGTCTTGTAACTGAACGTGCTATTCTAGTAATTACAATAATCACCTCGTAACTGAACATGCTATTATAATGATTACAATGTTCACCATGTCACTGAAAGTGATATTATAATAGTTTTAATGTTCATTTTGTAACTGAACACGGTATTAGGTTATTGCAATGTTCATCCTGTAACCGAATATGCTATAATACTGATTACAATGTTCATCTTGTAACTGAGCATGCTATTACAATGATTACAGTGTTCATCTTGTAACTGACCATGCTGTTATTATGATTACAATGTTCATCTTGTAACTGAACATACAATTATAAGGATTACAATGTTCACTTTGTAACTGAACATGCTATTACAATGATTACAATGTTCATCTTGTAACTGAACATGCTATTATGTCGATTACAATCTTCATCTTGCAACTGAGCATGATATTATAATGATTACAATGTTCATCTTGTAATTGAACGTGCTAATATAATAAATACAATGTTCATTTTGTAACTGATGATGTTATTATAATGTTACAATATTCATCTTGTAACTGAATATGCTAATGTAATGATTACAATGTCCATTTTGCAACTGAGCATGCTTTTATACTGATTAAAATGTCCACCTTGTAACTGAACATGCTATTATAATGATTTAATTGTTCATCTAGTAACTGAGCATGTTTTTATAATGATTACAATGTTCACCTTGTAACTGAACATGCTTTTATAATGATTACAATGTTCATCTTGTAATTGAACGTGCTAATATAATGAATACAATGTTTTTTTGTAACTGATGATGTTATTATAATGATTACAATATTCATCTTGTAAGTTAATATGCTAATGTAATGATTACAATGTCCATTTTGCAACTGACAATGCTTTTATACTGATTACAATGTTCACCTTGTCACTGATGATGTTTTTATAATGATTACAATGTTCATCTTGTAACTACATATGCTATAATACTGATTACAATGTTCATCTTGTAATGAAATATGCTAATATAGTAACTGCAATATTAATTTTGTAACTGAGCATGCTATTATATTGATTACAATGATGATTTTGTAACCGTTGACGCTATTATAATGATTACAATATTAATTTTGTAACTGAGCATGCTATTATACTGATTACAATGTTCATCTTGTAACTGAACATGCTATTATAATGATTACAATGTTCATGTTGTAACTGAACATGCCATTATACTGATAACAATGTTCATCTTGTAACTGGGCAAACTAGTATAATGATTACAATGTTCATTTTGTAACTGAGCATGCTATTATACTGATTACAATTTTTTTCTTTTAATTGAGCATGCTATTATAATAATTACATTGCTCATCTCGTATTTGAGCAAGCTATTATAATTATTACAATGTTCATCTTGTAATTGAGCATACTAGTATAATGATTACAATTTTAATTTTGTAACTGAGCATGCTATTTTACTGATTACAATGTTCATCTTGTAATTGAGCATGCTATTATAATGATTACAATGTTCATGTTGTAACTGAACATGCTATGATATTGATAACAATGTTCATCTTGTAACTAAACATAACATTACAATAATTACAATGTTCATTTTGTAACTGAATATGCTATTATATTGATTACAATGTTCATCTTGTAACTGAACATCCTAATATAATGATTACAATGTTCATCTGGTAACTGAGTGAGTGCTTGGGTCTTAACGTCGTTCTCTCTGGTAACTGAACATGTTATTATAATGATTACAATGTTCATCTTGTAACTGAGCACATTATTATAATGATTACAACATCATCTTGTACCTGAATATGCTATTGTAATGATTACAATGTCCATTTTGCAACTGAGCATGCTTGTATACTGATTACAATGTTCACCTTGCAACTGATGATGTTTTTATAATGATTACAATGTTCATCTGGTAACTGAACATGCAATTATAAGGATTACAATGTTCACTTTGTAACTGAACATGCTATTACAATGATTACAATGTTCATCTTGTAACTGAACATGCTATTATGTCGATTACAATATTCATCTTGCAACTGAGCATGATATTATAATGATTACAATGATCATCTTGTAATTGAACGTGCTAATATAATGAATACAATGTTCATTTTGTAACTGATGATGTTATTATAATGATAACAATATTCATCTTGTAACTGAATATGCTAATGTAATAATTATAATGTCCATTCTCCAACTGAGCATGCTTTTATACTGATTACAATGTCCACCTTGTAACTGAACATGCTATTATAATGACTTCAATGTTAATCTTGTAACTGAGCATGTTTTTATAATGATTACAATGTTCACCTTGCAACTAAACATGCTTTTATAATGATTACAATGTTCATCTTGTAAATGAACGTGCTAATATAATGAATACAATGTTTATTTTGTAACTGATGATGTTATTATAATGATTACAATATTCATCTTGTAAGTGAATATGCTAATGTAATGATTACAATGTCCATTTTGCAACTGAGCATGCTTTTATACTGATTACAATGTTCACCTTGTAACTGATGATGTTTTTATAATGATTACAATGTTCATCTTGTAACTGAGCACTCTATTGTAATGATTACAATGTTCACCTTGTAACTGAGCACATTATTATAATGATTACAATGTTCATCATGTAACTGACTATGCTATTGTAATGATTACACTGTCCATTTTGCAACTGAGCATGCTTGTATACTGATAACAATGTTCACCTTGCAACTGATGATGTTTTTATAATGATTACAATGTTCATCTTGTAACTGAACATGCAATTATAAGGATTACAATGTTCACTTTGTAACTGAACATGCTATTACAATGATTACAATGTTCATCTTGTAACTGAACATGCTATTATGTCGATTACAATCTTCATCTTGAAACTGAGCATGATATTATAATGATTACAATGTTCATCTTGTAGTTTAACGTGCTAATATAATGAATACAATGTTCATTTTGTAACTGATGATGTTATTATAATAATTACAATGTTCATCTTGTAAGTGAATATGCTAATGTAATGATTACAATGTCCATTTTGCAACTGAGCATGCTTTTATACTGATTACAAT